>NW_005871672.1:256883-294209 GCF_000147115.1 Myotis lucifugus | reverse complement strand
AACCTCACTGGAGCAGTCCCAACCTCACCGGGGCCGTCTTGACCTCACCGGGGCCATTTCAACCTCACCGGGACGTTTCAATCAGTCCTCCACTTCTGCAAGGTGAGAGGGAGCCCTATTAGAGGACTTCCAGGGGCTCCCGCCCTCTCATTGGCTCCTGCTTGTGGGTGGGTTACATTTTGGGATTGGGGAGATTAAAGAGAGACGGGTGTCTATGGGGCCATGTTTCTCAGGGGGTGGGGCTAATGTTCATTTAAGCCAAATATAAATTCCTCACTCCAGCCCCCATTGTGCCCGGCCGTCCTCCCACCAGTGTCCCTGGTGCACTGCTGTGGCTGGTCTTTCTGTGAACACGCCAACCTCCGGTGCCTCAGGGCCTTTGTGCCTGCTCTACGCTCTGCTCAGGTTGCTCTTCACCTAGTCCAGTGGTCGGCAAACTGCGGCTTGCGAGCCACATGCGGCTCTTTGGCTCCTTGAGTGTGGCCACGAAGTTTCAATTGCACTGTACGTGTGCACCCGCACGTGGTATTTTGTGGGAGAGCCACACTCAAGGGGCCGCAGTTTGCCGACCACTGACCTAGTCCATCCTGACTTCTAGTCACCGAGGGCTCAACTCAGGTCACCTCCTTAAAGGCCTCCCTTTAGCCCCCCGTGTCTCAGACCCTGTTTTCTGCAGAGACCGTCAACTGTCAACTGGTGGTTGTTGGCCCCATTTCAACAGCAACAGGAACCCCCAGTGTCGGGTGTGGTGAAGAAGGAGACTTTATTCAGTGCACACAGCTCAGTTAGGATACAGCACGGCTGTGGAAACAGCATAACTGTGAGGCAGCCCCGGAGCCAGGCCCCTCCCCGGCTGGACAGCTCTGCTCTGCTCCTTGATGCTCTGCTCCCTGGGGTGCTGGCCAGCTCCACTTTGCTCCAGTCTGCTCTGGCCTGTGCTTGTCTGCTCCTCTCCACTCGAGTGAGGCATCGTCAGCGTCTCAGCTCAGCCAGGGAGACTCAGTCCTCAGTGGAAAGGCAGAGTGCCTTCCCAGAGCTGGCTTATATGTCGGAAGTTTCTGCCCTTAGTCCCTGATTGGTCTGTCCTCATGCAAATGAGGACTCAAAGTTTGATTGGCCCAAAAAGGCACTGTCCTGATTGGTCAGGATAGAGCTGTGTGGAGCTGCCCAGCTCCAATTGGGTGGGGAAAACCTCAGTCCTATTGGTTGAAATGGGATTCCAGGCTCACATGGCAGCAGCACGGTGCAGGCAGGCAGGCAGTCCAATGCAGGCTTCTCCTTGAAGTTGACATGAGAGACCCCTGTGTAGAAACTGCTGCTAGGTTCTGTTATTTTTTTTTTTATTTGAGTCCAGTTAGCCACTAGGAGCCCTTCTTAGTAGGTGTCTTTCTCAGGTGCACAGCACCCATCAGTGTTGGCAATTTTTCCTTTTGTTTCATGTCTGTCTTTCCCCCACTAACTGTAAGATCCAGGAGGTAAACAACCTCATCTCACTGTTTCCTCAGCACCCGGCACAGTACCTGGCATAGTAGGTGCTCAGTTAATATGGGTGGGGTGTGGGCTTTCCTGCTACCTGCTTTCTGCTCTGCTTCCTCCGTCCCCGGGTTAAGCTGGAGAAGGGGTTTGGGGGAGCAAGGACAGTGGCCTTTCTCCAGCTTCCCTGAGCCTGGGAGGGTGGGTTTAAATGCAGGGAAGAGACGGGAGGTGTCTCTATCTAATTCTCCATCCCAGCCCCCCTCCCCCCCCCCCAAGCCGTTATTTCTGTCCCGTCAGCCTCAGCTGACAACCTGGGTCTCTTTCTTGTAAGATCCCGAGGAGAGAACAGTGACTCCTGCCTCCAGTCAGTTGCACTTCAATCCAACTGCCCCTCCACCACTCACACAAATGTATTTTCTCTGCTGCTTAATTTTTAAATTGGGTTTTCTGAGACGATGCTCAAAGTGGATTAGAGCCGACATTTGAATAGGTGCCATGCTGTACATGAGATGGCATCCCCTGGGGCTGGAGCTCTGCAGCCAGACCTGGCTCCAGGACTTCCTCGCTGTGGGCCTGCTTCCCAACTGTAGCACGGGGATGACTGGACCTGCCTACTAGGGCTGACACAGTGGGTATACAGCACTTGGCATGTTGCCTGGCACTAAACGGCTATTTTTAATTCTTATATTTTGTTATGAAGGCTCCTGAAGGCAAAGTCCAGAGGGCTAGTTCAGGCTCTGCCATTCACTGCTGACCTTAGCAAGTCCCCTTTCCTCCCTGAAGCTGTGTCCCCACTTTTAAACTGGGTGTCTGGGGGTGAGGGTGGGGTGACTCTGGCAGCTAAAGCAATAGTGTTGGGCTCAGTACAAAGGAGATACTTTAAAAAAACAACAAACAAAAAAACAAAGGAGACACTTTGACGAACATCAGGCTGCATGTAAGGTAGTGAGCTCCCCGTCACCTCTAGTGCACTGTGTAGAATGCCAGAGCAGGAAGGAACCTCCAACAGCCAAGCCTCTCATTTTGAAAAAGACACAGAGTAACACAGACCTAGGAGCTTACGATCCCCTGCCTGCCCGTCTGAGGCCTCCTCCATCACACCACCTACTGGATGTCCAGGACAATCACCTAGAGAGCCTGGGGTCAGCTATGGGCCCGCTACCAACTGGCTGTGTACCTTGGCCAAGCGTGCCAGCTGCTGCCAGTGGCAGAGGGGAGTGGGTGGACGAACACCAGAGCCCTCCACCCCCACTTTGCAGGGACTCCTCTAGGCATACACGGTGCATGGCTTCCCAAAGCTGCTGGCAGGATCAGGCAGCAGTTGCCGGCGCTGGCGCTGTTTGATAACACACCTCTGCTGCCTCCTGCCTTCCCTGCCTCACTGCCCGCTCCCCAAGCAGGGCTTCCTGGGATCCCCTCTAAATCAACTCATTGCACTGACTCCCTTTGTGGAGTCAATGAGTTAATAAAGTACTCACAATGGCAGTAGGCTTGTTTCATAAGTAAAAAAAAAGAGATAAAGAACCTTTACTTATATAAATTTCCACCCCCTTCCGTTCCAGCCTCCTCAGCAAATACAAATATTAGGTTTCAACAATCTTTGGGACGCACACACACACACACACACACACACACACATTACTCGGCGTGCGGTCCGGGCCAGCGTGCAGGCGAAAGGTGCCTGGTGTCGGCGTCTGGAACGCCCCGCTCAGCCGGATCTCAGGGCGCAGCTCTCCCTCTGGTCTCTGTGGCTGCCAGCCACGGTGTCTGCGAGGCACAGACCGGCCCAAGGTAGCTGGGTGTGTTTATTCTGGGGACCCCACGCCTACCAGGGCCCCCAGCAAACTGTCACTGCGTGGTAATCACCGTTTTTCGTGTGCTTCTGGTACCCCCGCTTGACTAAGCGCCCTCCACAGCCCAGATCCTGCTCCTGTCCACCTAATGGGGCTGTTGAATGGATGGCACCTCTGGGCTGATGACCACGCCTCCGGGACCCGGATTTCCCATCCGTCCCCCAAAGCTCCCAATGCGTTCCCGCTGCTTCGTTAGTTCCTAGGCTCAGCGTCCAGTCCAGTGACATGGCAGCAGCTAGTCCGGGGGCCAGGCAAGACGTAAGCAACCGAGTGACCTGGTGGACAAGCAGGCCTTGGGCGGCGTGACAGGGGCAGTGTGCGGAGAAGCGTGGACTGATCAAGAGGCCAACAGCTCGCTCACAAACCCAGGTGCCTGGAGCCTCCGGGGCCCTGCAGGTGGCTCCCCACTCCCGCACCTCCTGGCCCGCGGCCCACACCTCCCTCCGTCAGTGTTGAGGACAGGGTCCAGCCTCTGTGGCCCGGGGTCTGACAACCCCACTTCATAAGGGCTTCTCCGAGTCTCGGCCACGGCAGCCTGGGTGCCCTCCGCGGTGGGGGTGGGGGTGTTTTACAGGCAGGGCCGAGGCGCACACAGCAACGGGGCGCACACCTAGGACGCACTCATGCCTGTGGGCCCCGTGGAGAGCATGGCCACCATTTGGGGGGTCTGGCTTGAGCTCTGAGCATGGCTGGGGCCCGGCTGGAAAAACAGGGGGTCCTTGCCCTTCTCCGAGACACCCAAGGGTGCCAGGGAGGCCGGAGGGAGGCTGGCCTCCAGCAGAACCCCGCCTGGCAGGGGGCTCCCCAGGGGCTCGGAGCTGCCTCCACAGCGACAGCCACAGCAGCGGGGGGCCACGCCGTGGGCCTCGCCTCGCTCCTCCTGGCCATGACACTGCTTCAGGTGGCCGCACAGGTGGCAGGTGAGGGCCGAGTAGACGATGCCACTGCCCAGGTCGTCCCCGAGGGGGGCCATGGCCTGCTCCAGGGCGAGCGGGCGCTTCTGGCTGTCCTCTCCCGGTGCCACTGGCTCCAGACCCGGGCACTCTGGGGAGCCGCTGGGGAGGAGCGAGTTCTGAGGGCTGGGAGGTGGCCCCATGTCCAGCCCAAAGGTGAATAGGGGGACAGGGGTAGGCACCCCAGGGCTGCCAGGAGTGAGGCCCTGGAAGGGCCTGTAGCCCCCCTCCCCACTGCTGGCCTCCACCCCAGGTGGCGTTGGGCACACAGCACCGCTGGCCAGCAGGCTGGAGAGGGCCTTGTACCCGGCTTCTCCGGATGGGCCACCCGCCTCGCTGCCCTGGGCGCAGCCCTGCCTCACCGCCTGCGCGAACTGCCGGTAGCCCCCGGGGGCCGAGGCGGGGGCGGCCGCCCTGTGCTGGAGGACGCTCCACCGGAGGCCCTGCTCCCAGGTTTCTGGCTCAGGCTGGAGCGCAACGGGTGGCTCAGAGGCCTGGGGAGCATAGAGGACATTGAGGTCCCCGTCCTCCTGGTGTTCGGCCAGCTGCGGGTCTGAGTCCAGCTCTCCTGGATCCGAGGGCGGGCACAGCAAGCTGCTGAAGCTGCGGTACGCGGGGTTGTCGGTGATGGTGGCCGCGGGCAGCTCTGCGACAGCCGGGCAGGCTGGGCTCTGCGTCCGAGTGGCTGGGGGCGGCTCTGGGTCAGAAGGCTGCCCACTGCCCCGAAGTGAGGCCTCCTGAGGCGCCTCACCTGGTAACTCAGCCCAAGGCATCTGAGCACTCACACCTGCTGACGGAGGAAGAAGGCAGGGCTCCCCTGAGCCTGGCGGGCAAAAGCCCCCCTCCGCGCCCCCGAGGAGGTCCAGGAGCAGGCTCTCCGTCAGCCGGGCCGCGATGCCCGCCCTGCCCTCCTGGAAGCTGCCCCCGCTGCTCTCAGGCGAGGGGCAGAAGCTCCCTCCATCTTCCTCCACCGGCTCCTCTTCCTCACTCTGCACCGGGGCCTCGAGCAGCTCCACGCACTTCACCACGCTGATGCTCTCCGGCCAGAGGACCATGCTGCTGACCTCCACGGGGCGCCACGCTGGTTTCCCAGGGCCCTGGACAGGCCCGCTCCTGGCCGCCTGGGAGGAACCGTCACCCCTTTCCACGCCAGGCTCCAGTAAGCAGGGCAGGAGCTTCGTCAGACACGTCTTCCAGTATCTGCAAGAGCAAAGTGTGGTCAGGGTTCAGTGTCTCCACTCGAAAAACTCCTATTCATCCCTCAAAACCCAGCTGGAAGCCACCCTGGACTGATGCCTACCTATTGCAGATGTGCCTCCTGGCTTTACAATCACTGCTATTAGTCTCCCCCACGCCTGCCCTGGGAGCTCCTGGAAGGCAGGGGCCCTGTCTGCCTTCGGGATGTCTGGAGCTCAGCACATAACCTGGGACCCACTACAAGCTCAGATTATTGAATAAATCAAAGTCTTTGTCAGGGATGATAGGATTTAAAACACATACCGACACACAGCATAAGGAATGCCCACTCAGGATGGCTGCAGGTCCAGGGCTCCCAGCTGTGCCAGGTGTAAACTTTAGCTACTGCCGTGTGGGAGGCCCAGAGGCCCTGAGGGGGCGCTGAGGAGGCTAATGTGATGGTGGCATCCTCAGGGTTTGGGATAGTGGTGCTTGCCAACCAGTACGCAGTTACGTCAGCACTTTAACAACGGGCACAGCTGCCCGGGTACTTGGCTCTACAGCCTCGCTCAGGCCAGAGTGCACCCCAAGGGGCTCAGCACCTGCCTGACCCACCAGGGAAATTCAGCAGCCACCTTTCCAGACCACTCCTCCTCCTGCTACGCCTCGAAGGAACAGTGCTGAATGCCAAGGAAGAGAAGGCAGACATGGGGGGGCGAGGGACCCCACTCTCAAGATGGGGCCCACCACGCCAATCCCCCCCTTCCAAATCCACACAGGCCATGACTGAAGTTCATATACATACGGGCACTTGGCTGGTTCCTGGCCCCCGGACCTCTTCCCCCGCAGTGGCACCTGAAACAGAGAGACAGACAATGACCAGGGCGGAGAGGCCTCCCGCCAGCCTGGCCACAGCGAGCTCCGTGTTCGCCGTGGGAGGACTGTAGGTCCCGACGTCACCCGGGTCGGAGGTCAGACCGGGCCACTGCCGCTCCCGGAGCCTCGGTCCCTGGGAATGAGTGAGGCCGCCCTAATGTTAAGTTGCTGTGGCTGAAGGCAAAAACGGCCACTGTCACCTGCAGCTCCTCCACCCCTTGGATCTGGCCTGGCCCTGGGACTTGCTTTGGGCAACAGAAAGTGGTATAAGTGACACTGTGCCAACGGCCCAGCCTGCGGGAGGATGAGACGCCCAGCTGAGTCACTCCATTGCGCAGGCAAGAGTCAGACAACTGTCGCACCTGTGCGTGAAGCCGCTGGGGACGAGCCAGCCCAGAGAGCTGCCCTGCCCAGCCCAGACCCCCCACCCGACCCCCCTGCTGAGTGACCTGAAGAAGCAAGAGCTACAGATATGGCTTGTTTCAACCAAGTTTCGGGATAATTTGCTACACAGCAAAAGCTGACTGATACAGGGACGACGCTGACTCTGTGCAGGGCCCTGTGATACACTTTACATGTACTGTCTCGGTGAATTCCAACCGTTATATAAACACGACGACAACCCACACGAGAAAACCGAGGCTCGGAGAAGTTAAGCCACTTGCTCACACCCCGTCCACTCTGTAGGTGAGTGGCAGAGCCGGGGTTCAAAGTCAGCACCTCCGACTCCAGAGCCTGCCTGAGGGTCGCTGGAGACCTGAAGGCCCTGCACCCCCTGCCTCCTTCCTAGAGAACCCCGATGAGCTCAGAGAAACCACATGTGGCCATCGCTCAGGGCTGGCCACCCGGCTGGCCCACGGTATCCCCACTCCTTGCAGGTGAAGGTTTAGGAACGAGCACGTGATGCCACTCAGGCCAATGAGAAAGGAGGAGATTTGCTGGCGCTTTGGCGCAGTTTCCTGCTCGTAAGAGGAACACACAGGAGCTGTGTCCCCCTCTGCCTGGCCTCTTGGCCTCCTGCCCTGGTACAGGTACCTCCCCAGGGGGTGACATGCAGATGACCTCAGGGGCCATCTCCTCCCAAGGGAGGGAACCCACCCAAGGCTGAAAAGGTGGCTCTGAAAGCCGAGGGGAGGGGGCAGCCTCTGGGCCCCCGATGACCAGCACTGAGACCTTCCTGACGGCTCAGGTGCAAATCCAAAAGCCAGTGCGTATCTAACATCCCAGACGCCTGAATCCCAGCTCCCGATAGGAGCATCCACAGCGTCTGGACCAGCCCTCTCCTACCTGAGGCTCCTGGATGACAAGAGCCACGAGGGAGCTGTGGGCCGGGCTGGGGATGTGGTCCCACCATTCCTTCTTAATCCTGAAAAAGGAAAGGAAAACACGTTGGTCTCTCTTCCCATAAAAATGATCACATGGCCAGTACTTCTTAGGGGTCAGGACTAGGTTGATTGGGTTTGGGATGTCTCACCCTGAGCCCATGGAACAGGTCCTACTGCCAACCCCTTTCACAGATGAGCACACTGAGGCTCACAGGGCTGAAGGGACAGCTGGCAGCAGAAGAGCCGGTTCGTGCCCCAGCGTTCTGCTCCCAACTCGCTGCCTCTGTCCTTAGTGGAACAAGTCCAGGGAAGTAGGAGGGACTCAAGCTGCAGAGAATTCGGGGTGTGCCCATCAGCAGTCCCCCAGGGAGCAGCTCAGAGTCAGGCCAGGGGAGGCCTGGGAGGCCTGAGAAGCCGAGGAGACCCTGGGAGAAATAGGTTCCTTCCCTCCCCTGGTCGGCCTGGAGCCATGGAGTGTGAGCTCTGAGGGAAGGCCCTCAGATTGCCCCTGGATCGGCCTCCACTGACTCCACTCAGTCAGTCAGCATGTCCATACTGAGCACCTACTATGTACCACTCACTGTGCCAGGCCTCGGGGACACAACAGTGAACAAGACAGACAAAAGCCCAGCCCTCACGTAGCTGATCTTCTAGAAGAGGAGACAGACAGAAATAACTATATGACATTAATTATGGCAGCAAGTGCCATGAGAGAAAATAAAGAAGATAAAGGAATAGAGAGGAATGGAGGGAGTGATCCAGGAAGGCCTCCCTGAGGAGGTGGCCTCTGAGTGGCGACTGAAGGTGGAAGAGGGGCGAGTCATGGCGATGCCAGGGGAAAGGGCTTTCCAGGTAGTGCAAAGGTTTGGAGGGAACTTGCCTGGTGCGTTCAAAGAACAGCAAGAAGGCTGGAGTGCTGGACACCGTGAGTGGGGCTGGGAGGACAGGCGATGGGGAAACTGAGGCCCAGAGAAGGGGAAAGACCAGCCCACGGTGACTAGGAGGCGTCGGTGACAAGACACGGAGAAGAGAGCTTGCAGCCCCTGCACACTTGCTGTGTGCCCAGCAGAGGGCGGGACACTCGCTCCGTCAGTCCTCGGCCATCACTAATCCTCACATAGTGAGGTAAGACTCATTAGTCCCATTTCAGAGATGGGAGGACTGAGGCTCTGAGACACCATGTTTCCTGGAAACCAGGCTCCTTCTACCTCCACCCCACTGTGATCCAAGACTTTCTCAGGACTCTTGGGACTGACAGAATACATTCTCGCTATCTCTCAGCCTACAAAGGAGGAGCCAGTCACACAGCTACCAGCGCCAGGGCCAGAACCCGAGCCCGGGTCTCCCGACTCTCTCAGGGCAATCGGCTAGAATTCCTTGGTCTATTGTCACCTGCCCCCAACTGTCTGGACCATACCCTGGGCAGGATCCACCTCCCTTTCCCAAGGGAAGGCCCTTCCCAGCCCCACCCTGGCCAGCTCCTTCCCCCAGTCAGGCCTCAGCTCAAATATCCCCTCCTCCCACCGGACACAGCGCCCAGTTTGTTCCCCTCTGCGCTTGGGCTGCTGTGGAAAGCGCCGTGGCTGTTTGCAGACCTGACAGTGTCTCCCACAAGGAGCACAGAGTCCTGCAGGTTTTGTTTCAGCTGTTGCCTCAGTGCCTCGCACGCAGTAGCTGCTCCATAAACATTTATGGTTCAACCAGGACTGCAAGCTGACAGATGAGAGGAGGGACTCCTGCCCACTCCCACCCAGGGGGCCGGCCCAGGACTCACTTGAGGATGCTGAAGTAGCAGGACAGGCAGACGACCATGATGATGATGCAGGAGATGCCGACGGCAAGTGGGAGGTGCTGCTCCCAGGGCCACTCGTAGTCTGGAGGTGGGAGGGAAGCCGTGAGCCCGCATTGCGCTAAGTACAGCCTGGTCTCCATTTCCCAGGGCTGGAGACCAGAGCCTCAGGACAGTGTGTCCCAGACCCCGCATGATCGGGCCACCCCCAAGCCCTCCCGCCTCAGCCCCTGCTGCCCTCCCCTTGCACCCTGAGCCCTCGCCACACTGGCCCCCTGGCTGCCCCCTGCGGCTCCACGCTCAGTGCCAGCTCAGGATTTTGCACTTGCTGCTCTTCCTGAAGCACAGAGGTCAAGGGCAGTGACTCTGGCCCTGGACGACCTGAGTTCAAAGCCTGGCTCTGTCGTGTCCTCACTGGTGGCCGGGTCACGTCCCTCACACTCTCGGTGGCTCGGTTTCCTCACCGGTACAATGGGGTTAACAACAGTGCTCGTCTCACGGGGAGCTGTGAGGGTCACCGACTCACTACCCACCGCACTCAGAGCAGTGCCTGCAGGCCCCCAGCTGTTATCACCTTCGCACAGCGGCTCCTTCTCCTCGTCCCCTTCACCCTCGCCAGCTCCACCCCCGCCCCCCCCCCCCGCCAACGCCCTCTCTAGCCCTCGCCCTCTCTACCGTTGCCCCTCTCAGTCCCCTTTCCCAGAAACCTGACTGCCCTCTGGGTCTAGAATCTAGATCGATCTGATTTCCTCTTTTCTGTATGTTTATTTTCTGTCTCCCCTCCCCCGAGTGCCAGTTCCAGAAGGCAGGGATTTTGGTCTGCTTTGTTCACCACTGATTTCCCAGTGTCTAGCATGGCGCCACGCATAGTAGGAGCTCAATAAATAGATGTGGCCATAATGAACGTGTCCAGCACACTGTACAAGTTCCATGCAAGCCGTTTTCCTTCCCTTCCCTACCCTTCCCTTCCCTTCCCTTCCCTTCCCTTCCCTTCCCTTCCCTTCCCTTCCCCAGGTCAATGGTAGAATCAAATCAATTCAACAAAACTTTCCCAAGGACTTCCTGTGTGCCTGGCCCCATTCTGGGCACTGGAGACACAGGCACAGGGTAGATACTACCCACAGAGCTCACAGCCCAGGTGGAGACAGGTGGGTGAAGAGACACACACAGAACAGGTGAGCGATGGGAGGGGGATGTGTGGTGGGTGGGGCTGGAGTACCTGCCAAGCCCCACTGTCCCCAGCACTTGGAAGAATCCTTCTTTAAGTGAGTGTTGACCTCCCCCTCCTCCCCCCAGTGCAGACAATGCCTGAGGCAGCCTCCCCTCCCCTACCTCCCCCTCTTCTTTGCCTAGTGGCAATGTGCCCACCCTGAGGTTCGGGCCAATCACGATTATCCTAGTCCCCTTTCCAGACATTTGAGTTCCCAGCATTCACTGCAGTTGAGAGAGGCCATGTGACAGTCCTGGCCAATGAGATGCAAGGGGAAGTCTGCTAGGGAAGCTCCTGGGAGGATTTTTGCTTCCTGATAAAAGAGAGATGTGGGAGTGCATTAGCTCGTGGCAGCCTTTCATTCCCTTTGTCCTGGGGGCCTGAGGCTGTGTGCAGCAGCCAACTTGGGGCCATGAGGTGGCAAATTTAAGGATAAAATATTACCATGCTAAGGATGACAGAGGAAAAGAAGGCAAGGCTCTGGGGCGACATCACTGAGCTGCTGTATGAACCTGGGAATGTGAGCTAATTCAACACTTCTATTACAAAAGCCATGCGATAAAGTTGCAAAGAGTTGTTTTGGGGATGCAGCTACAAGCGAAGGACTACATTTCCCAGGATCCCTTGCAGCTATGTGTGGCCAAGTGGCCAGTTTCACCAATAGAACTTGAGAGGGAGTCATGTGTCACTTCCAGGCTAAGGCTTGTAGGAAGCAGGTGTGGTCTCCCTGCTCTCCTTCCCCTTTGGTTGGATGCAGACAATGGCAGGGCCCTTAGAGTTCCTTAACTTGGGGTCCACAGACCTCCAACAAGGTTGCAGACAGAAGTCAGAGGTCTGGGACTTGGATGGGATGACATCTTTATTTTCACTCACTTCTGACACCTCACATTCCCTCCCATTAGGAATGGAGGGAGCAAACCACGGTGTGAGAGCATCATCAGTCACTCAGCTGCCAACAGAAATCACAGCTGTTCTCCTACCACATTGCGGCTGCCAGATCTCACTTATCTCATCCGCTTTCCAATGACAGCATTTATAGAACTGCCCTCGCTCCTGTTTCTAATGTGTTAATAGAGAAGCATATATTTCCAGATAACAAGTATATTTAAGGTATTTTTTATAATTGCATAAAATTAGTTCCCCTGTAATCCTATTACTTTATTTATACCTTTAAGAACATTATTCTGAATGGGTCCTCAGGCCTCCCTGACTGCCAAAGGGTCCATGACACAAAAGGCCAATCATCTCTGTCCTGAGAGATGGAGCCACGGGAGGAAGACCGCCCACAGACCAGCACAGCTCACGTTGGACTGTTACACAGCAAGAAGCACATTTCCACGTGTGAAAGCTCGGACCGCGTGGGCACCTGTTACTGCAGCCTCGCCTGCCCACCCCGGCCAGTGCGCCATGTCCGTCGTTCCTCTGTTACCTGCCGTGGCGGCGTCCTCGGACGGAAGCCCAGATGCTCGGCCAGGGCCAGTGTCTGGGCACAGCGTGAGGTGGGGGGGGATTCTAACTGCTCGGCACTCACCACGGACACTCACCGTTAAGCCACTGGACGCGGGGGCTCCACTCGCTCCACAGGCTGTTGTAGCTCGGAGCCCAGGCCCGCACCCGCGCGCTGTAGAGGGCCCCGGGCTTCAGGGTGCTGGCTGGGATGTGGAGGGTGTGCTCCCTGTAGGTCACATTACTGACTAGGAACTGGGAGGGAAAGGAAGACATTACTGCACGGCTGGGGGCGGCGGTACCACTCGCACTCGGGCTGCCGTCCGTGGCTGACCCCACAGTGAGTACGAGCCAGCAGCCTGGTGTTTGGTCGTTCCTCCAGCTCAGGCATTGTTTGGCACCTCCATCGCTGTGACTGGACTCGAGGGAGAGGGGTCAGGAAACCGGCCCCCCTACCCCCCTGACCAGCCCTCTGACATGACGGGGGCGAGTCGCTGAACCTTTCTGAGTGTTAGTTTCCTCATCTGTAAGTTGAGGGCAAGGGTCCCTACTGTCACTTTCGGGCTGTGTGACCTTAGGTTAGTGACAGAACCTCTCTGGTCCTCTATGTCCTCTTCTGCAATGAGGATAATAAAAGTGCCTGCCTCCCAGGGTGGCTGTGAGGAGTAAATGGGTTGATGCAGGGACGCGCTTAGGACAGGGCCTGGCACGCAGGGAGCGTGATGATCTTTCCGAAGCACAGACAGAGTCAGGGAGCCCCTCGCTCCCTCATGGGCTCTCTAGAGCCTCATGGTCCAGCCCAGTCACATGGCCCCGAACCTCAGCCCCGCCCACCCAGCCCAGTCACATGGCCCCGAACCTCAGCCCCGCCCACCCAGCCCCCACTGGGAAGAGACTTCCAGGATCTGTAGCTAAGTGGACAAGGTTAGATGAGATTAGTAGGTGTTGTCTGCTGCTTGTTGTGTTAAAAAAATGGTGTTGGACAGACTGAGGGCCCCAGGATCCCCCCTTGTATCTTGCCCTTGTGCGGTCCCTCCTCTTGAGTGTGGGCAGGGCTGTGACTTGTTTCTCACCGACAGAACATGCAAAGGTGATGGGTGTGTGGGACCGCACGTGTGATTACATCACGTGAGACTGTCATTCTGACTCCCCGGACGCCCTCTCTCCCCCTGGCTGGCTGGGAGAAGGCCACGAGGGAAGAACGGAGGGTGGCCTCCTGCCAAGGGCCAGCAAGGGCCTGCGGCTCTCGGCCCAACAGCCCACGGCACACGGATGCTGCCAACATCACAGGAGCCTGGGAGCCACCCCTCCCTGTGAGCCTCAGGCGAGACCGCAGCCCTGGCCACACCTGCCTTGACCAGTCAGCGTCGGGAGGGAGACGATGCTGAGTGAGGGTCTCGCGGTGGGACTCGGTCATCTGAGAGTGTCCCTCCCGGCCCCTGGGACACCCAGCTGTGCCCAGAGCCTCCTTTACCGGGAGGAGCAGGGCCCACAAATCACGTCCCTTCTCTGCGCACCTGGCACCAGGAAGGGGTGGAGGGACAGAAGCCGGGACTCCAGGTTCCGGGGCTGCTGTCAGCCGGGCTCCTCTCTGTCCCCCACCCTGGGGCGGGGTCTCCGCTCCCTGAGTCCCAGGAGCTGGTGCAGACCCCCCACAGTGCCCACTCACCTCCGTGGGGTCATCTTCATTTGAAATGTTGACCAGGTAGAAGAGTTCAGAGTGCAGGATACTCTCAGGAGGGTACGGGTCGCTCCAGGACAGCTGCCACGTGTGGGAGTCGGTGGCGTTAACCGTGAGGTTTCCGGGGGCCCTGGGTTTCACTGGGGAGAAGCGGGGCCTGGTGAGGGCTTGTGGGCCCTCGGAACCCGGGCCACTGAGGTTCTCAGTCAACTCCACCTCCGCACACATTTGTAAGGCACCACGCAGACTCACAGGCATAACCGCTGCCATCCTAGCACTCATTCTAGCGTCGCTCCACTTCTACCTGGAGCCACAGGGAGCCCAAAACGGAACCCAAACCTCAGCATTTGCACTTTCGTCCTTCACACTTTTTCTTTATTTTGATTCAAGTGTTTAAACTTAGTCTCTTTTTTAAGCAATCATATCAGTGAGATCACGAGTATATAAGATGCATTAAAGTCAACATACACGTGTGAGAATTATTTTAACTCACGGGTTTGTTCATGGGTCAATTTACCACCAGCGGGTGAGCAGGCCCCTCAGGAACTGCTGATGGAGTGGTGGAGGCTGCGAGAGGCTGCCTGTCCTGCTCAGTAGCTGGCTGACCTAGGCAGGTTACTTGCCTTCTCACTACTACAGTTTATTCAATTGCAAAATGGGGATAGGAACTCTCTTTTGGAAACGGAGGCTCAGGGAGGTAATGTGACTTGCCCAAGGCCACACAGCAATAAATGGTGTTTTAAACTCCAGTCACTACCCCCAGCCAGCTCCTGGGGAATGCCTGCAGGGGCCCCGGGCAGCAGTATAAAGTCAGCCTTCCATGTAGACCAAGCATGTCAAACTCAAAGGCTAACACGGGCCAAATGAACGAGGCATGCAGCCCGCGGCTGCGAGTTTGACATGCTTGGTCCGGACTGTGTGAAGCAGCAGCAGCTGAGCAGTCGAGGGAGGGTGGAGGACGGTTCCCAGCTCAGTTTCCGGCCTGCAGCAAGCACGCCTTCCACCAAGTAGCCTGCTCAACACCCAGTCAGGGCACTCACATTGGGGGGGTTGAGATGTCTGAGCTGAAGGGACCTGGTGCTGCTGAGCCCAACCCCATTTCAAAGAGGGGAGGACTAAGGCCCAGACAGGGCAAGAACCCCATCGAGTTTAAGGAAAGGCTGCTTGGGCCCCTCCCCCAGTTGGAGCCAGCCTGGCCCACCCCAGGGCCGGGGCTTAGAGCACCCGCCCCGCCCCGCCCCACTCACCATGCTCGCTGGGCCTGAAGGAGCCACTCCACAGCCACTGCTTCCCAGCCCACAGGTCCAGCTGGTAGGTGTCCCCACTGACTATGATGTCCATCAGCATGTCGCACAGGCACACAGCGCTCTCTCCATTCACAGGGACACACGTGTGGTTTCTGTGGACACGGGCTGTGTTAGGCTGGTCATGCACGTATGGGTGTCCCCCGTACATGCCTTAAGGAACCACATGCTCTTTCAGTTCCTGGTCACCTGCCTCAAGGACCAGGTCAGGGGACTGGGAAGCAGAGTGGCCAGCGTGTGTGGTGGGGATGGTGGGCTAGGACTGCCTTCCCTGCTGCTACAGCCCCTCACCACACCACACCCCTCGGTCCCAGGACTCAGCTCGTCCCTGAAGGCCAGTGAAAGGGAAGACCGTGGCATTGAAGAACCTGTAACAGCACGTGCGTGTGCTAGCATACCTCTGGGCGCAGCCTCTCCCGTGCAGGGCACTGCGGCACAAGCCCTGCCACCACACGTCATCCTAACGTGCTGCCCCAAACAGCCAACCTGTGTCTCATCCAGGGGGCACATTTTCTGTAAAGGGCCAGACTCTGAGAGCCAGACAATTTCTGTCCCCACTACACACCCTGCCGATCAAGCACAGAAGCAGCCGTAGGCAACACATGAACGAATGGGCGTGGCCATGTGCCAACTTACAAAACAGGTGGTGGCCCAGTGTGGCCCAGGGTTCCATCTCTGGTCTAAGCCGATGTACTGCACACGGGAGCACAGTGCGCCCACCTTAGCGCATCATGGAACACCACCTGTCGTGCACCCACATGCTGCGCCGCGGGGCCTGACTGTGCGCCTGCGTACCTGACTGTGTCCTGGGCACCCCGTGATGGCTCCCCATGTACATGGACTGTCCCAGTGAATCACGGAACATGCACCCACGTTCCATGCTGAACTCCACACCAACACTGCGCCCCAACAATGGTCATGCCCGTGGTCTCTGAGTGTGGTCTGGGGACCCACAGGTCAGACCATCTGCCACTGAACTCTCTCTCTCACACACGTACCAAGGAGTTTTCTAGAGATCATGTGGTGTGTTATGGTGTCATTGCTCTGGTGGCTTGTGTGCTATGATTTAAATGTCCTGGTGTAATTCCTAACTGGGTACAGAGCGATCGCTATAGGCCAACTGCACAAACGCTTTTGCGGTCCTCGCTAATTTTAAGCATGCTAGAGTCCTGAGACTAAGTGCTTGAGAACCGCTGGTCTGGTCCAATATTCCATCCACATCCACATGCAGCCGGCCTGGGAGCGTGTGCTCGGAGCGTCGTGACACACCCACTGTATCACACGCTGCGCCCCGGCGCCCCAGCTCCAACCCTGGGCCCAATAAGAACCGCAGGGAACTGCATTGGGCACCCGGCACTCCACCGGGACCAGGTGAACTCAGGCCAACCTCCCGGCCTCCCACTGCCCCCCACCTTCCCTGGCACAGGCTTACTCCGAGTTCGGAAAATCCAGCTGGTAGGTGAGGCGGAGCTCGGCGCTGCAGTCGGTGGGGCCGCCCATCCTCCACTCACAGGTGGAGGTGCTGAGGTAGTCGGAGAAGCAGGTGGGCCCATCCCGGACCTGAACACTCCCTGGGGAGACACAGGAGCGCTCTGAGCAGCCGCAGCCCAACAAGCAAGAGGGCCATGGGCCACCGGGAAGGTCGGAAACAAGCCGGAACAGGACCAAGGGGCCCGTCACAAAGCAAGGGAACCACCGCCCCGGGACCGCTCCTGTGCCGTCTTCACAGAGCCTCCAGCTGCACTGAGGCGATCCTGAAGCTGAGGAAGTGCCCTGGGGTGCGGGCCCCCTGGGGGGACACCCCAATGACCTTTATGTGCTGCAGCTCACCTACTTGCCTTTGGCCAAATTAAAGGGAAACACGTGGCGGGGTGAGGAGGGCGACCCGCCAGCAGCACCTGCCCTGCAGCGTGTGCGGGAGGCAGTTGTCCCTGCAGCGCTCCCGCCCCACCCCCTCCACCCCGCTGAGCTCAGGAGGCTGATCCCCACGGTCTGTCACCCAGGTGCCCTTGGCCGCTGGCTCCTTGTTGGGTTTGGCCAATATCAAAGGGCGGGATGAGAGGGCTGGGTGCTTCGTCCAGCTGGTCAGCGGCAGAGCTGGCTTTGAACCCGGCTTACTGCGGCGCCTCCCCCCTGGCCTCCCGGCCTCCACCCTTGTGCTTACAGACAAAGGGATCCCTTTTAGTGTCAAGGTCATGTCGTTCCTGTGCTCAAACCCTGCCAGGTCCTTCCTGACTTGGCCACCTGCCTCCGGCCCTACCCCAGCCTCCTCTGGTCCCTCCAGCTCTCCAGGCAGCAGGCTCTGGGCTCCGGCCTCCACTGAGGTCCCCCCGCAGGTATCTGCACGCTCCCGCTCCTTCAAGTAATGATGTTTACTTTGAATTTATATTAGTTCACACAAACACTCCATCCATGCTTTTGTTCCGGCCCTCCGGTCCAGTTTAAGAACCCATTGTGGCCCTCGAGTCAAAAAGTTTGCCCACCCCTGATCTAGAATTAGCTTATAATTAGGGCCATCGGTCATTGGCGGTCTTCTCCCACTACAGCAAAATCTCTAAGGCAGTGGTTCTCAACCTTGGCTGCACATTAGAATCACCTGGGAATCTTCTTAAAAATCCTGATTTCTGGGCCTCATCCTCTGGAAATTCTGTTTCTTTGTTATGGGGTGGGCCAGGGATCTTTGTTTTGTTCACTGATTGAGCCTGGCAGGTAGACAGTCCATACATGTTGAATGAATGAATGAATGAGAGGTGGTGACTTACCAGAGCCTGCTGCCCACACCAGGATCAGGCAGCTCACAGGGAACGTGAGCCCAGAGCCAAGCCACCCCATCGGGAGGTCCTAAGGCACCTGCTGAGAGAAGGTGAGCCAGGTGAGTGCTGACTCGTGGTCCCCACCACCCCAATCATCCCGAGTGCAGCCTTCAGAACTCACCTCACTCCAAACACGACCACCCCCCACCCTGGCCATTTCTGTCTCGGCAACAGTGAGCCCTCCCTGTTCATCAGAGATCTGTTCATATCATGAAACCCAACACAGATGCACAAAGCCCCGCGTGAGAGCCAGGAACACCTGTCCCGAGAGATGCTTCTTGGAAAAAATCCCTAAGTTTGAGCATCCTCAGGCGTTTGGAAGTTCACAATGCACATGCGCACGTAAAGGTTCTGATAAGTCCTGCAACAAGGAAACTTACTTTTCTTCACTTAACTCAACACTTACCAAATTTATTTACCCAACCTTCATTTGTGTGTGTGTGTCAACCCCCCAATTAATCCTCCGAAGGACTTACAATTCCTTGAAATAGTTTGGAAATTCTAACCCGACTCTCCAACCTTACAGAGTTGGTTAAATAAATGATGGTTTACCCATGCAATGAAGTATTGGGCAACCACTAAAAATGATGCTGTCGAATATGTTAATCTGACTACATTAATGGCCTCAATTCTTCACTCCTGTGTCCGTGTAACCTTGCCTTGAACCCCACCCCACCCCCACCGCTCTGGGCAGGGCGTTCTCACTGCATTTGGACTCTGGCCTCGCCATGTGAGTGGCTTTGGCCAGCAGAGTATTAGCCAGAGTGAGGCAGGCACAGGCCTGCTTTGCACAACCACTGCCTGGAGAACGTGCCTGGCCTCGCCTGTTGGAGGACGGTGACGGGCCAGTCCCAGCAGTCTCCCTCCGCACTGGCGACGGGCGGCTGCCCAGCCCTGTGGTGACCTCCACCTCCGCAGGCCTGGCAGCTGCCCCGCGCTGACCTCAGGGGCATGAGCGAGCCCACGAGGTCAGGCCAGCCAGACGGCTGCGCCCACACGCTCGAGCTGAGTCCCTGACACGGCCCGAGGCTTTGTGCCTGCTCCTCACACAGCACATTACCCCTCCCCGACTTCTAGCCCCACAGAGGGTTATAGCAGTGAAAGCATGGACCGCCCTCATGTGTTAACGACATCCCACCAGACGTCACTGGGGAATAAAGACTAGAAGGTACAGACACCCAAAGAGGAAGCACAGTTCGAATCCCCCAGGTCACAAGCCCAGCAACACCCCACTCACATGTGGGGATCGATTCTCTCTTTGCTGCTATGGACACAGGGAGGTAAATGTGAAATTCAGTTACCAAAATAGCAGCGCCGTCTACACATGAAAACTTGCGTCTTAAACTCACTGCACCATTAACATCACTCCACGCCACAAGGTTCAGATGCAAAGCCTCAGGTCAGTGTGGCCCCCGGTGCGGTGTGCCTGGCGCTGGGCTGAGCCTTCCTTACTCTGTTACTTTGTTCCGCACAGGCCGTGTCTGCCCGTCCCCGGGGGACCTCACCACACGTTTCTCCGATCATCTCCTTAAGTCCCGCACCTGCTCGCCATGCGCTCCTGTGAGCCCTCCGACCTCAGTCTCCATGGCACTGGGCGCTGCGGGGACCACGGGAGCTGACACACGGGAGGCCTCGAGCCACCTGGCACGGGGGGGGGTGGAGGAAGGTCGCCAGTGGTTTCCTGAGGACGATGCTCAGAAGCAGAACCCCATCGGGCCACCAGCGTCACCCCCGGCACTCCCGGCACCTCATGCCGAATGCCCCCTACAAAGCACTGGCCTGGGCTGTATCCGGGCAGTGCTGACGGCGCCCGGGGGTCTCTATCTTGGGGTCATGTCCAGAGAGGCGGCTGCCAGGCCTCCTCCTGCTACTCGTAGCCATGTGCTGCTCAGCTCAGTCGCTGTCTCTGGGCTCCGGCTGCTCTACCTGCACCAGGAGTGACGGATGATGCTCGCAGGTGCCCTGCACAGAGGAGGCGGCCCTAACACACTCTGCCCTGTCCGCCCAGGACCCAGCCGGGCATGGGATCACCATGCGTCCGGCGCCCAGGTCATGGCTTCTAAATCCTACTCTGCTTTGAAAGGAACCAGCGCCCCTTGGGGAAATTCTGGCTCCAGGGGCAGGGAGGTGCCCGCCTGGATTCGCTGTGCCTGGAAGGAAGAGCTCAGGAATGCTGGGGACACGGTGAAGGGCAGGAGTCAGCTCGGACGGTGCCCACTGGCCCACCTGGGCACAACGGAAGCATCACAATGACATTATATAAACCAGCTGTAGCCCCGGGAGTTACAGCAGGGGTGCAGGAGTCTGCAGTGACAGGTCACAAGTGGGGGAGCAGGGACAGCTCTCATCACCAAGGCAGCCTCTAGCTCCCCACCAACCTCGTGTTAGTTATTTACTAATTAATGAGTCAAGTAACTAACATCATGATTTTACATTATATATATAATTGTGCATAACTTTACGCACAGAAGCCTGGAAGACACCACCTTCACCACGCGGTCAGAGTTAGCATCGCCCGGAGAGGACCGAGCAAGGCCACGCGCTTCCTGCAGCTCTGCCCCGAGAGGAAAGGACGGGGCCCTCGGGGTTCCTGCCCCGAATTCACAAACCTGCAGAGGCTCAGACAGGCCGGAGCTGAGGGCGCCGGGGAGGAACTGGCCCGTCCCCACGGGGGCGAAGGGCAAGGAGCGTGTGGGAGAGACTGTTCTTTCCACGCCGAGGGCCGCGGTGGCCTGGTTCACTGCCGGGCCCAGTGCCGGCGTCGGTGGCGGGCACGCAGCACGTGTTCAGTGAAGCTCGGCTGAATCAAGTCACTTTGGAGAGACACGTGCCCCTGACGGGCTCCGCATGGGGCTGCAGGCTCTCCCCGGGAGACGGGTACCCCTTCCTTGCGGTCACGTGATGATCAGGAAGCGGGGGAGGGAGTGCGGTGGTGGGCTGTGATGCCGCTTCCTCTGCAGAGTCCCGTAACTTTCCCTCTCGCAGCTCGCAGGTGCCACCGCGTCCTGCGGCAGAGGGGGCCAGGGCGTCACTTCAGCCCCGATTCTGAATAAAGAGAAACAGGGAGGCGAAGATGCCTGTCCGAGGCCACACCGCAGAAGGGCTGTCGTAAAGGCCTCCAAAAGGGTGGACTGAAACAGCACCCTGACCGCAGCCAGGGTGTCATCCTTGACACACACACACACGCACGCACACACACACACATGTGCGCTCGCACACGGCACTCATCAGCAGGCTGCACAGGATGCGGGAGCTGCATTTCAGGGAAACCATGGCCCAGGTGCAGGTAAATAAAGGATTAAAAACAAGAACTGCCAAGGGATCCCAGTCAAGCATGTGGCAGGACGAAACAACTTCCAGCCCGCACCCTCAGTCAGCGAACCTGACCTGCTGGAGTTGGGGGGAGTCTCAGGGGTGGCCTGCCTCTGGACAGGGAGCCCCGCAAACACCCATCTCGGACATGCTGCGGTGCAGCGTCTGCTCGCACTCCTCCAGGGACGGGGCACGCACCCCCAGGCCCTGGCTGTGCAGAGCCTGACCGTTGGCCACAGCTGCCTGTGTGGAGCCAAGGACCGTGCAGATAAAATCCTGGTGTGAAGTACCCGCATGTGCTCGGCACTCTGTGAGGTGCGGTAGAAGCATGACCGTACGGGGTCTGCCCGAGACCCTGCCAGATGGGCTGTGATCCCCACTTTCCACCCAAGGAACCGAGGCCAGAGGTCAAATAACTTGCCCATCAGGTCCCACCGCTAATGAGAGGGCAGAGCTAGAGCCAGGACCCAGGTCTGTAGGCTTCCGAGCCCAAGGCACCTTCCAATGTATCAACGCCTTCAACTTCTCCCAGAACCGCAGGCCGAACCCAACGAGATGAATGAAATGAGCCAGAAAGAGCTGGCCATCCTGCTTGTCAATTTCAAACATCGGCTGCCCGCGCACAGGACCAGGAGGGCTGACTGAGCAGCAGAAAAAGCCGAGGATCTGTACTGTCTACAAACCCCCATGAGCCAGAGGTGAAGCAGCAACTTAAACAAACAAAAACACCAACTAACGCCATATTAACAGACATGAGAGCCAGGACAAGGGAGGGGACTGTGCCCACTCACACCTGTGCTTCCCTGTGGAAGAAACGCCGCCGACCTGAAGCTTGTTGAGGATGACAACTGGCACAGAGAGGGCCCCAAGCCCCGGGGACAGGTCTGTGCCTGAAGGCTCCGCCCTCCTATATCCTGCAGCCTCATCGTTCACTTAACAGGCGATATTTACCACATCCCTCTACCATTTATCCATATTAATTTTTTAATATATATTTTTTATTGATTTCAGAGAGGAAGGGAGAGAGATAGATAGAAACATCAATGATAGAAACATGCAACCCGGGCATGTGCCCTTGGCGGGAATCGAACCTGGGACCCTTTAGTCCGCAGGCCGACGCTCTATCCACCGAGCCAAACCGGCTAGGGCTAGTCATATTAATTCATTCAACACTCAAAACAGCCCCAGGAAGTGGGTGCTATTATTCCCCATTTTCCGAGGAGGAACCAAGGCACAGAGCGGTGTGAGCGACTGGCCTGGCTGCAGGTGGCAGCCTGGATGTGAGCAGGGCGCTCAGGCCCAGAGCCCCCGCGCTCAGCCTCCCCCTCTGTCCTTAATGTCCTGGGACCACGGGTCCGTCTGAACATGGGTGCAAACTCCAACCCTTCTTACTAGACAAGCGCGGACCTTTAGCTTTGCCTTCCACTTTAGGGGTCCACAGATCCCTGAGCCCAGGGAGGACTCCAGGTCAGAGGCCCCTTCTCTGGGGCAATGAGCAGATTGGAGGGTCTTTGAACGGGGTTGTGGCAGGACTTTCCTCAGCCCAGAGTGGGGCTGAGAGAATAAGGGGATGTGGACTAAAACAGACCTGGGTCACCCCAGCCTGTCCTCTACCTGTGAAGGCCCAGGAGCGAAAGCGGCCAATCCAAGGGGACACTCTGCCTGATTCCACGTATGTACCATTTCAGTGTGTAACGTTCTCGAAATGGCAGCACTGGAGAGGGAGCGCAGGTTACTGCGGGGTAAGTGAGGACAGGCAGGAAGGGAGGGCGGTGTGGCTATAAAAGGCAACACAGAGAGGGATCCCTGTGAGGACAGACCACTTGGCGTCTTGCCTGCGGGGGTGGAGACACAAGCTGTGCGTGTGGTAAAACTACACAGAACTAAAGGCCTGCACGCGAGTGAGTGCAGGACAGCGGGGCGAGCTGCACGAGGTCCTGGCTGTGGCCGCCACCTCAGTTCTGTAAGGTGTCACCTGCGCGCAGCTGAGCGTACGGGGATCTCCGTATTATCTCTTTCCCCTGCGAGTGAGTCCACAGTTATCTTAAAATTAAAGGTTTAAGGAAATAAGAAACCTCAAGCCCCTGCCACCCATCCACTGTCCCCTCTCCGTCCCCCACAAGTCTTGCGTCCACTGGCCCTGACACTCCCAGCCCTTCTGTCCGGTGCAGCCTTTGCACCCAGAAACCCATCCCCTAACCAGGGCTGCCCGTGGTACTTATCACGGCACCTGCTTCTATCTGCCGTGTACTTATCACCGTCTCTAATCATATCACTGAGGTTACATGTGTGAATGCTGGTTTTATTTCAGGAGGTAGATGGCAAAGATAGAATGATCTGACTGCAAACAATTTTCAACTTCCTCAGATCAAAACATGCCAAAGAAGAAACAGAAAGCAAGCAAAAGACTAGAAAAAAGTAGTAATGCACATAATGGAGGGTTGATGGCTTATCATATATAAAAAGGTCTTACAAAATCAGGTCTTACAAGACAAACAGCCTTTAAGAAACATCGGCAAAGGACATAAATGGGTCACCGAGGAAGCATTCAGTGTTGCCACAACATGCAATAGCCCCTCTCATGCTGCTGCTGGGTCCTGAAGGGGGGCGTGTAGAAGATGGCCTGTGACGCTTAAATGATTTCTTTGTCTTCACACGTAGAGGAGAACGCGAGCCCACGAGGCCGAGCTGTGGTCTGCCGTGGGCACTGCCTTGTCCCCAGGGCCTAAACAGGGCCTGCTACGGGCCCAGTGTGTGCTCAATAAACAGCTATGAAGTGAGTGGTTGGCTAATCTTCAGCAACAACAAATTCAGTCATCTACCTTTAAACATGGGTATCTACCAAGCTTTTGTGCATAACCATGGCTATGCATTCATAACGTTTATCATGTGCCCGGTATTGTTCTCAGTGCTTACAATGTATTAATTAACCAACTTGGTTCTCACAATTCTATGAAGTGGGTGCCATTAAAACCCCACTTTACAGATGAGGAAACTGAGGCACAGAGAGGCGAGAGCACCGCCTGTGGTCCCAGAGCTGGGTTGGAAGGCCAGCCTGAGCCGGCTCAGAGGGAAGCGCCCCTGGCGGAGAAGCCCATCTGACTCACGCTTTATCTGGGGCAGGTGAGTGGCGAGTCCTGAAATGTCAGCGGCCAGCACCGTCCGGAAGTGACTGAGGGGGCTCTTGCTCCTCTCCTCACTCCTGACCACAAACAAACCAGCGCGAAGGGGCTGGATCGGCAGACAGGATGCAGCCAGTCCCATGACTAGAGGCCTGTGGAGGAAGCCAGCGACACTCAGGCTGCGGGGGGCCTCCCTGGGGAGCCATTGGTCCCTAAAACTCCAGGCTTAGGCCAGCCCGGAGCTTCCTCCGGCCTTGGGACGGCGGGGCGGGGGCCAAGGACACACTTCTCCCTGAGGCAGCAGCCTTCCCGTAACTGCTGACAGGCCGGGATTCCCAGAACCAGCAGCCGGAGTCAACAGCCCCGCCCAGGACAGCGAGATAGGCCAGGCCAGGGCCCCAGATGGCGTGGGCTCCGCCTGCCTGCCCCTCCTCCCGCCCAGCCAGTGACGGGAGGGCTGGCGGCATGCGGGCTCTGCTGGAGCAAAACCAGGAGCGAGAATCAGGAACTCAGCCAACGGAGCCCACCAGGCTCCTGCGTACCTACTGTGTGCTCCAGGTTCTCACCTATTCACCCATGTCCTGTGTGTCCTTATTGCAGGTGTTTTCTGAGCACCTACTTTGCGCCAGGTACTATAGATGCAAACAAGGCCATTCACTCACTCATTCCTTTCTTCCTTCTTCCCTTTGACAAATACTTGAGTGAGAAGAGAAGTTACTGGAAGGTGTGAGCAGAGACATGACACTGTGAGACTTTCCAAACCATCCCTCTGGCTGTGTGGTGTGAAAGGCCTGCAGCCCAGGGCAGAAGCAGGGCCCAGTGAGGAGGCTGTGGGACTGGTGGGCTGGTCCGGGCAGCAGGTGCGGGGCTCGCACAGGGTTGTGGGGAAGGACTGGGGAGAGGAGCTGGGGCCTAGGTCTGGCTGAAGGTGGAGCCCACAGGGTTTGCTGACAGAGTGGAACTTGGGGGTGGGTGAGAGGAAAAGGGGATGAGCAAGGCTGAGGCCGGAGCCCTGAGCGAGTGGAGTGGCCATTTACCGGTGGCATGGATCCTGGAGGAACCGCGTGAGAAGCAGGCCGCAGAGAGCAGGGGGCAGCACCCTCGGAAAGTGTAAGAGGCAGCAGGAGGCACCGTGGGTGCCCTCACTCACGCTGCTCCTGCAGGGGGTGACCCCGGGAGGACGAACAGAACCCTCCAGGGGAGGCGGGGAGTGTGGAGAGGGAGGAGAATGTCCCAGAGGGCACCGCGGCTCCCTGAGGGCAGGGGACGTGCCTCGTCAGAACCCGAACCCCGAGCCTGAGGCTGGCACACAGCAGGCACTCAGTACACGGCCACGTGCAGGTCACTGTGTCCTCGCTGAGGCCGTGCACAGCCTCCCTCTGTGCCGCGCTGTTCCAGACACTCTAAGGCCCCCCTGAGGTGAGCAGGATTATTGAACCCATTTTACAGATTCTGAAGGCTCCTGGGAGAGCAGAAGGAGGGGAGGGACAAGTGAAGAGGGAGCGAAGGGCCAGGAGGAGGCACGGCCAGTTCCTGCCACACAAGCCGGGCCCTTGGCTGCGGCGATGGGTAGGAGAGGTCGGGATGGAGCAGGGGTCGGCAGGGCCAGAGACGGCCTGTCTGCAGGCCTGGCGAGTAGTCCTGATGCCCCAGGCAGCGGGGCCCTGAGGGAGGTTCCCCAGGAGAGGCGGCTTCCAGAAACCCCATCCACCTGTGTGTGCGGACCACCCACGGGGCAGGCGCTGGGGGAGGGGCAGGCTCCACCCTGTCTGGGAGTGGGCGTGGCGGAGGCAGTGGCTGCTGGTGGCAGCTGGGGTGGAGGTGGCCTTGGCAGGCAGTGGCGCTAGGAAGGGAGCCGGCTTGCTGGGGGAGACCACACACCCCGCCACACTGCAGACACGTGACTTCACGCGGGGGGTGGCCCTGGAGCCATCCCGGAGGCCATATGTCCTGGTGGCTGAAGGCCGGCGGCTGTGCAGTGAGCCACGACTCTGAGAGGAGCAGGAGAGGCTGGAGCGGGGGCCTCCTCCATGGACGGGCGGGCCGGACCCCTGGAGGGAGGCGCCGTCTCAGGGACAGGCTGGCATCTTGTGCCAACGGCCACTTTATGGCTGTGTGTACCCCTGTGCCGGCTGTGGACACTCCGAGTCTAAGCATTCAGTGGGGCCCCTGGGGAGGCACAGGCGACTCCATCTAGGATTCTGGAAGCCACGCCATCGGCAGGAGGCCCCAGAGGCCCGGGGAGGAGGCTGAGCTGGCAGCCCTACAAGCCCTCCTCCTGCTTTATTTCTCTGCACAGCACTTCCTCCTCAGCACATCACACACGCACCCTTCCCGGTCACTGTCCGGATGCCCGCCGGATGCCAGCTCCCACAGGGCCCGAGCCTGTGTCCGCCACCTTCCTGCTGTGGCCCCAGAGCCCAGGCCAGTGCCCACACAGAGCAGGGCCCACAGATCCTTGTGAATGGAAGGACTGAACAAACTCCCCCTGGCTGTGCGCAGGGCGCCTGACCAGCTGGCATTTCCACCTCTCACTGCTGGACAAACACTGACCACTCCTGGCCTGGAGTCCCCTTAACACCCCAATGCAGGCACGATGGGCCACCCGGAGAGCTGACCTCCGGGGAGCCGGTAATTGGGGCATTACCACGGTTATTACTCATTTCCTTGGAGACAAGACACATGACGTCAGGCCTCGGGGCACTGATTAGATTTTGGCTGTGTTAGCGACAGTCTCGACAGTCGACGACAGTCCAGGCTCTCAGGGGGCCTCCTTCCTGAGGTCCTCAGACGGCACCACAACTGCCCGGCCTGTCCCCAGTCCCTCCAGCCATTAGACTATGGCAGGTGCTGGCTGTTCTCATCGCCTTTAAAGGTGGACATGGGGACCCCGGGGCCCAGGAAGGTTCAGACACCTGCCTGCGGACGCACAGCTGTAAGTGGTGGGGCTGGGATGTGATCCTACACCTTCTGGCTCTGGAGTCCACAGCCCAGCGCCTGGCACAGAGGAAGCAGCCATAAACCTGGTCCCGTCCCACACTTCCCTGTGTGCTCTGCCGGCAAGCCCCTGTGAAAGACGTAGCCCCACACGCCCGGCACAGAGGGGGACACCAAGGCTCAGAGGGGCTCAGAAACAGTCCCAAGGTGACGAGGTCGGAGGTGATCGGGCTAGAACTTGGCCTCCATCCTGTTTGCCCAGCCCTCACCAGTGAACGTGTCTCCACAGTGACCAGGACTTTGCCCCCGGGCACAGATAAGCGCGCCCTGTTCATTTTCTGTCTGCAGACAGGCTGTGGGGGTGGCGGGGCAGGGGTGCTTCCTCAAGTTCTTCCTGTTGTCTCACCCTAGACCAGTGATGGCGAACCTATGACACGCGTGTCAGAGGTGACACGCGAACTCATTTTATTGGTTGATTTCTTTGTTAAATGGCATTTAAATATATAAAATAAATATCAAAAATATAAGTCTTGGTTTTACTATGGTTGCAAAGATCAAAAAATTTCTATATGTGACACGGCACCAGAGTTAAGTTAGGGTTTTTCAAAATGCTGGCACGCCGAGCTCAAAAGGTTCGCCATCACTGACCTAGATCATTCCGGGCAGTCAGGGACGCACCGACATGTGGGGCCACTCATGTTGGCAGGACTCCCGGGCATCTAAGACACAGAGCATAATTCTGGCCTAAGTGTGGGGGCCCTACCTTGACTGTCTAGAAGAGCTTGGCAAGCTGGGGTCCTCTCAGAGCCTCAGTCTCCTCATCTGTGAAGTGCGGGCAGAACCACTTGCTCATGGGTGGTTGCAGGGAGGCAAAGAGACCATGGCCGGTGGCAGAGGCCTGGGACCGTGTGATAGAGCAGGTGGCCAAAGCTCATCTCTAAGCACCAAGTGAACTCTGAGACGCTGAGGAAATGACGGCAACACAGACAGGTCTCACGGGTTCAGGCTGAGCGAACGAAGGGCAACGCTGATTCTACCAATAAAAAGTTCCAAAGGAGACAAAGCGATCTCGGGGTTAGAAGTCGGGATAGTGTCCTTGCAGGTGGGGGCAGGAGGGAGCCTTCCGGGGGCTGGTCATGCTTCGTTTCCTGATTGGGCTACACATGCACGTGCTCACTGAGAAAATGAATGAAGCTGCACACTTGTTTGCTCGTATCCTATATAATAAAAGGCTAATACGCAAATCGACCAAACTGCAGAACAACCGATTGCTATGATGCGCACTGACCACCAGGGGGCAGATGCTCAATGCAGGAGCTGCCCCCTGGTGGTCAGTGCGCTCCCACAGGGGTAGTGCCCCCCAGCCACAAGCCGGGCTGACAGCTGGCGAGTGCAGCAGTGGTGGCGAGAGCCTCTCCCGCCTCCGTGGCAGTGCTAAGCTGTCAGTTGGATGTCCTCTGAGGGTTCCCGGGCTGCCAAAGGGCACAGGCCGGGCTGAGGGACCCCCCCTCCAACCCCAAGTGCACAAAAGTCGTGCACGGGGCCTCTAGTGTTGCAATAAAAAGGAAAGGAGAAAAGATGGATGGGAGGGAAGAGACTGGAGTGTGCAGTCTAGGGTACTGGGGTGTCAACAAAGGTCTCAGAAGCAGCCTTCCTCAGGGCTGGAAGGATCCCCAAGACCCGAGTCCACTCCCGATCGATGCTACTTCAGGTGCCCGTAGGGCGGCCTTTTACAAGGGGCCATCTGCCCGCTGGCACCTGCTCAGGTACAGGGCACTCACTGCCCTGGGGCGGCTCCCAGCCCTCGGCCACCTGCTCCTCGGCCATAGAGTCACTCCTCCAGAGTAAACACAAACCCGTAAGAGAACTCAGGCGCCTGGCCTCAGCGAGTGGAGAGGGCACAAGCGGACACGCCCGGTCCCACAGGGCACCGCCACTCTGCATCAGCACGTTCTGCCACGTGAGACTGAAGGCTTTTTTATTTTCCAAAAGCAGCCAGAAATCCAGACTGTGTGAGTGTTACCCTGACGTGTAAGTGTTGGAAGAGGTCAAGTTTTAAAAACCACACCCATGTGTGTGGTCCCTCGTGGTCCTACTATCACCAGCTGGTGTCCTCCTGGAGGGTGGGGCGTGTCCTGAGATGCCAGGACACCCCAACAAGTGGAAAAGAACAACAGGTGAGACCCCCACACCTTCCCCAGGCCCCAGCACCCCCAAAGGTGAAAGGCTGCTTTTCAAATGTTCCCTGCCTTCTGTCCCTATTATCTTTTGCTCATTATGGGATGCCAGTTGCTATGGTAACGAGAAAGAAGGGGGGCACTGGTGCCAGTGAGGATTCCAAAAATTCTGCAAGCCCCACTGCCTTCCTCCTCAGTCCTGACACATCTGCACTCTCCCACCCTCCCCAACCGTGCCCAACTCCCCCACTTGCACTTCACGGGGGCGGCCCTCTGGCTCTCGCGGCCTCCTCCTGTGCCACCCCCTCAGGATATTCCTGGCCAAACCCCGCGCTTCCTCAGCCCTCCTCAGCGCTCTGCCCGTCCCTGTCCCAGCCGCCTTCCCATTCTCTCACAGTGAGCTGTGCCCACCACTTCTCTCCATCTGCAAAGTTCCTCTAGGCCAGCCCGGGACTGGTCTTACTCATGCCCCTTTGTGAACAGAGGCAGCGGCCGACCGAAGGTGACCAAAGCGAAGTCATCGCCACCTCAGGTGGGCGCTTTCCCACATCCAGGCCTCTGCACCTGCCTTCTTGCTGCCTGGAACGCCGGCCCACACGTACGCCCAGTGGCCAATATGTGCACAGGGACGTTTGCCTTTCGTATTCACTATCGTAGTTATTTCCACGAAAACCCAGAGAGAAGGGCAAAGCAGGCCCTTCCCCAATCTATGGATGAGGACATTGTGGTCCAAACAGGGAAATGACTTGTCCGAGATTACTAAGCAAGTGGGTTGCAGAGTTGAGACTGAGATGCAAGTTTTTTTTTCTTTAAAATTCATCTGGCCACAGACTGGGGTCAAATAAAAAGCCTACAACTTTAGAGTAGAAGAAAAGAAAATAAAGAATCAGAAAATTAGCCAAGAAAAATGCAAATAAAGATAATAGGTATAGGTATATTAATACCAAATAAAACTGAATTAAAAGCATCAAAGTATTAAATGAGAGAAAGGTGGCTGTTTTATACTGATAAAGGAACAACTGGCCAAGAAGGTATAACACATGAACCCTTCTTCTATTCATATTTTCTATTCATATGCAGCTAATAACAGCTTTGAAAAGAAAGCAAAAACGAAAAACAAACAAAAAACAAAAAAAAGAGAGAAGGCCAGGGGAACAGATCCTCTATCACAAGGGGAGATAAACCAGGTAGACAAAAACACATAAAACATGAGCAACATAAATGCTATAGTTAGCAAGCTTGAGCTAACAGATATATTTCTAGAACTTTCTATCCAATAGATAATATACCTCCTTTCAAATGCAAGAGGATCATACAGAAAAATTAACCAGAAAATCTTACAAAGAAAATCTTCATTTTTATATAATAAAAGCCACAAATATTAACCATCTCTCTCTCTCTCTATATATATATATATAAAACTCTAATATGGAAATAGACCAAACGGTGGAACAACTGAATAACTGGTCGCTATGAAGTGCGCTGACCACCAGGGGGCGCATGCAGAACATGGCGGCGTCAGCTGCTGTGGGATGGTGCAGCAGGTGAGCGGGGGTGCCAGACCAAGGCAGGGTGCCAGGTCGCTGTCATCAGGGTGAGCCTCTGGTGGTTACTGAAAATTCTTTGCTCCCGCATGCGGCGGTCCTGCCCGGCGCTCGCACTTACTGCTGGTGCCAGCCTGCTCGAACCCACTGCCGGCACCCAGCACCAGCCCTGATCGCCCTTCAGGGCTTCTCCACCTCTCCCTGCTCCTGAGGGTCGATCAAGGCCAGCAGCGGCCTCTTGCCAGCCCCGCTCGCACCCGCTGATGGCACCGGCCCCAATTGCTCCGCGCCATCAGCAGCAGGAGCAGGGCTACTGGCAGACAGGGAACCAGGGGCCACAGTGAGAGGGGCCGAGTGGGGTTGCGGAGGATGGGCTGAGACTCACCCCTGTGCCCACCACAGCCTTGCGGCCCACAGTTCCATTCAAGGTGCACGAATTCGTGCACTGGGCCCCTAGTAATGCAATAAATTTAGAAATCAGCAGTAAGAAAACTTTCAAAAATTCCATCTACCTTAAAATGTTTTAAAAGCACATGCACTTTTAGACAAAAGAGAAATTGTAAACTATTTTAGCAGTCAATGACATTGTATAACAAGACCTGTGGAATAAAGCCAAAACAGTACTAAGAGAAAAAAATATAGCCATTCAGCCTGAAGTACGTTTATTAGAAATTAAGAAAGACTGATAACAATTGTTAGTCTCAAACAAGGAATCTCAGACTGGAAGAAACTTTGATAGCTGCTCATGTAATTAGAAGAGAAATCTGGAGTTTTAACTAACAAGCCCAATATGAGCCCCAAGTGGGACACGGCTGCTGCAAAGTATGACTGCAGGTTGCATCAACAAAGGCATATGCTCCAGATCCAAGGAGGTGAAACAAGAAGCTATGGAAGTGAGGTGGATGTTCCCTGTGTGGATCCTTCAAATAAAGCTCTGCAAGATGAAAAAAAAAAGTCCCTTTCCTCTCTGACTGGGAAGTTTCATATGGGACTCTGACCAACTGGATCATGTCCAAGGCCAGACTGAGCTCTTCCCTTCCTTGCGTCAGGAAGACTGGTTAAAGAACTCTGGCTGTGCAGCCTGAAAAAGAGAAGTGCTGGGTAGGGGCTGGAGGACGACGGTCACCGCCTCCAACGGGCAGGACCGGAGCCAGAAGGTGAACGCTCCGGGAAAGCTCACCTGGCTCCATCTCAGGACAGATCTGTCGGAGCTGCCCGGCTGCGGGGCCCGCGGGGGCCGCTGCTCCATCGCGCAGGCAGCCTGGCAGGGGCTGCGGCTCCGTGGGCTCAGAGGGCTGCAGCCGGAGACCTGGTCTCTCCTCTCCAGAGTGCCTGTCCTCCTCTGAAAAGGCACCTCACCTCCTGCTGCTCCGGGAGCCGCCGGCCTCCTCCACTCCCCCCACGCTCTCAGCGCCTGCGCTCCTCATCTCCCACCAAGAAACCCATCCCTGCCTCTGCTCCTCCTGGGGACGGCTCCGCACAGCGGCTACGTGCAAGGGAACGACTTCCTGGTCAGCGGCCCTGGGCTTGAAGCCAGACGCTGCCCCTGCCGAGTTGTGCCACCAGGTAAGGCTCTACCCTGAGCTCAGCTTCCTCCTCAGAGAAATGGTGGGGGGGGGGGGGCACCCAGACATCTACCCGCCTCGCCCCAGCACAGTGCCTGCTATGGAGCGGGGCCTCCACCGTCCGTCCCACCTCCCCGCCCCCTCTGCTTGGGTGCGTCCTCACTGTCTGGGGGAAGGGGCTCACTGGTACATGGTCGTCTGTAACGCCACGCCCGGCCTGGCCACGCCCACGGGGGCCCCTGACCGCAGCAGGGGGCACACCAGCAGTGGTCAGAGCAGCAGGTGGGCCTCCGCATTTGAGCCCGTTTCCATGATGTGTCCAAACCCAGTGGTGCAGACTGAGGACCCTGGAGCGGCAGGTCGCAGCCCTGCTTGCCGCCTCGCAGCTGTCACCCTGAGCGAGTACTAGACCATTCTGTGCTGTTTCTCCATCTGCGACGTCTGGAGAAGAGCGGGTCCTGCTCTGAAGGCTCTTCTACACATGGAGTGAGACCACGCAGGCACCGGCCCTGTTGACTCCCCATGGCCCCGCCCGCTCCGCCTGGCTCAGTCCCATCCAACCGCATCGGCTTCCTTGTGGCGGGTCCCACACACTGAGCCTGTCCCCACCCCAGGGCCTTTGCACTTGCTGTTCTCCTCCAGAACACTCTTTTCCGGAGGGTAGCCGCGCGTCTTTTACTTCAGGTCTCAGCCCAAAAGTCCCCCCCCCCGGACTCACCTCCCCCACTAGACTCAGCTCCACAAGGGCCCTCGCTTGGCTGCCGTGTCCCCAGCGCCTGGCATGTTCGCTGAGTGAATGCGAGCCGTGAGCCCGGCGCTGGCACTCGGGACACGTCACTTTCAGCTTGTGAGCGGCTCTGCGGGCTGGAGGCTGCTGGTCCCCCGATAGACCTCTGCTCAGAACGACACAGCCTCCCCTCAGGAACCTGCTCCACAAACCCGGCTGGTGACCGGCCCAGCAGGTCCCAGCACCCAGGCCTGCTGCAGCCAAGACCCTGGACTTCTTAAGCCACCTGGAGGCGAGGAGGCCCCTGGGGGCCCAGGGCGAGAATGAGTCGGCGGAGCCAAAGCTGAACCCGAGGCATCAGCGCTTCTTGGAAAGGCACAGACACGGAGACGAGCGGCCCACGCAGGGCGAGCAGCGGCGGAAGCAGGTGAGCAATGAATGAGACCTTCTCTACTCCCAGCCTCTGCCCCTGTCTTTACTGTCCCTCCTCAGGGAGGCCATGGCCCGCGTCACCTGCTCCCCTTCTCCTTCGGGGGCGGTCACTACCAACAGGACATCGCGGGTCCACGTTCTCTCAGAGAAATCCTGGGGCCAGAATCCCTCCGATTATACAAAGGTCGCCGTGAACAAAATGCCAGCCGACAGAAGCATCCCCCCCCCCCCATGTGTCCAGAGCAGCACCCGGGACCCATCACAGGGACATCCCTGCAGGACGGATGCGCTCAGCGAGGAGGAGAAACAAAGGCCCAGTGGCCCCAAGCTGAGCTCAGGGCAGGTCGTGCACCCAACTGACGTTTTTGTGAAAAAACTTGCGGTTTTCCGAGCCCGTGGCTTTAGGAATTATACATAAGGGTGGGGTCTGTGAGCATGTGTGTAGGTATGGCCTGTCTTCTCAAGTGGAATTGAAGCTCAGGAGGCAGGGACGGTCCAGTGCTCTGTCGGCAGCACCTGGCACCTGCCCGCACAGGTACGTGCTCAATACACATTCGAAGAAGAAATGAATGGGGAAGCCAGGCGTTGGATATGGAGAGGTGACTCTGTCCTAAATGGGACAGAAACTGCAATCACTGAGCCACGGGCAAGGTGCCTATAAAAATTATCTTGTGGACACCCGCCCCCCCCATATACCCATTTCACTGACAAGCAAACCGAGGCTCAGAGAGGTTTGGCAGCGGCCTCCAGATCACAGAGAGGAAGCAGCAAGCTCACATCTGAACCTGGGCCCCTGCCTTCAAGCTCTTCTCTGCGCCTCCAGCTCAGAGGAGCAGAATGGCTTGCTGGAAGTCACACCACAAGCAACGGAACACAGCCCACCTGATGCCGGCTCCGGCAGGACCTGCAGCCACCGCTGGGCTCTCCCACCCACTCTGGCAAGGGCAAGTTCATACACCTTCCTCGCAAGCCATCGGCCTGTCTTCCAGACTAGCCAAGGGGAGTCTGGTCTGACATGGCCAGGTACGGCTCCACAGTGCCGGCCATGAGGAATGCTGGGAAAGATGTCCCTCTCGGTCACCCCAGCAAACTGGGACAGTGAAGAACACAGGCTGGGCAGGGAGGGAGGTTCGAATCCCTCCCTCTGTCAGTCCTACACATGGGACCGCAGGCAAGGCCACCACACACATCGCTGATTCTGTTTCCTCGCCTGCAAAACGGGCAGACTAACCCCCATCCAATGGGGCTCATTTCCTAATATTTAACAAATACATAGTGCTTACTCTGTACCGGGCATTGTTCTGTGTGCTGACACTTATTCATTTCATCGTCACTGCAATGGCATCGTCACTGTACTTTCACAGATGGGGAAACTGGGGTCCTGAGAAGTCAGCTGCTTAGTAAGTAGCAAAGCTGGCCTCTGCATCGGGCAGTGTGGCTCCAGAACCCATGCTCTGAACCTCCGCGCTATGCTTCTCGACAGTAACAACAGACAAAAACCCTTATTATGGATGGACTATGTGTTGGAAATTGTGATCAGTATCTTATAAAACATGATGCTTGATTTCACAAATATGAGGGAACGCAGCACCGAGGGGCCCCCCTCCCAGGTGCACGGGAAGCAGCTGAGGGCAGTGAGCTGTTTGATCCCAAACTCCTCCATCCTGGGGCCGGACAGGGGGCAGGGGACAGGGGACAGGGGACAGGGGACAGGAGAGGAGGGCCCAGGAAAGGCCCTCTTCCCACCTCTTTGACACCTCACTTCAGCTCCTTTCTGAACCCGAGCAACAACCTCCCTGCCTGCTGGGCTTTCTGCAGCCCTGGGATCCGGGGTCCACGGTACAAACACCAGCACTGAGTCACTGCTCTGAATGTGGAAACCCTGAGGTCACCCCACACCTGCTGGGAAATGTGTGTGTTGTAACCAGGGCGACTCGCTCGTGGTCCCCCCACCCCCGCTGCCTTCCCTGCGCCTCCCTCCAGATTCAACTCCAAAGGCCGGTGGGGCCCAGGAATCTGCATGGCGGCGCTTAGGGCTCAGGCAACGGCAGGACACACTGGCCTACGCCTCAGCATGGCTCTCGAGACCTTCTGCAACGTGGCTAAGCCCACCTTCCCCCCCTCTGGCTTCTCCCTGCTCCCTAGCACCCCACACCGGCCTTTCACACTCCCAGCCTTTGTCCACCCTGTTCCCACTGCTCAGCGGACCCCCTCCCATTCTTCCCTGCCCAGCTCCTCTGCTCCTCCTCCACGGCTGGCTCAGGGTCCTGCTCCGTGAGGCCGGTCTCATGCCCCTGAAGAGCTGATCACCCCCACTGTGCTCCCCCCTCCCCAGAGGGAGGCCTCCTCAGGGCAAACACCGGAGCCCAGAGCAGCACTGGAGCGGTGCCGGGAGGAGCCTTGTGAGTGCTGGTGAGTGAGGGAATGGCTGGGCTGGCCCCTCCCAGCCCAGCCTCAGCATCCTCCTCTAATCACAGGTTGGACTAGCCCAGTTCAGGGCCCTCTGCAGGACTCTGGAACCCCCTGACTGTGGGGGACACCCTGGCCATATGGACACCCAAGCCTCAGTTTCCCCAACAGACTTTAGGGTTTTAGTAAAGCGCTGATGTCCCAGCAAATGCTCCAGCTCCTAAGAGGCCAGCCAGAGGGGAGGAGCTGCGGGGTCACAGCTCACAGAGGACTGGGGCTCAAGCAGGCTAGAGCCGGTCTGGGGGCGCGCTGTGAACCCCAGCATCGGCCACCGGTCCCTGGTCCCGGTCTCTCCTGATTATAGCAAATATAGATTTGGGGTTTTGTTTTTAAATCCAGATTCCTGAGTTTACTGCATCTGAATCTCACAGAAGGGGGCCTGGGAACCTGCAGTTGATCGGATCCCCGGAGAATTCCTTTATTTGGCAGTTTGACAAATACTTGTCAGGTGCCGGGTTCCCGTCCTCATCCACGCCTTCCCGGGGGCATTTAAGCTGCCTGTGCCCGCGCGCCCTGACCTGGGAAATGGCCGTGGTGCAGAGCACGAGGAGAGAGGCTTTTCTGACTTAACTCCGGAGACTTGCAGCTTCAGAACAGCCTGCACGGAGGCACCCAGGGCTGGGTCCACCCAACGACATTCAAATAAGGAGGCCAAAGGTGGAAGGCAGGCCGCGGCCCCAGATTCCTCCAGCTCGTCTCCAACTGTACACTTTCAGACCTGCCGCACTTTCTCCCCCACAGTCTCACCAGCTCCCGGTGCGCGGGCCAGGGGGCGACGGCCCGAGGCCCAGGACCTGTGTCACCCCACGCGCTCCGCATCCCCAAGCCCCTAGAGGCCGGCCCCGCCGATGTCTCCGCACCAGTTCGGAGGCGCTGGGCTTCCGAGCACCCGGGCCAGCCTCCCTGCCCGGCTCCCCGCCGCGGCGGCCCCGGGGCATCGCGCCCTGAGCCGGCTCCTCCCCGCGCGAGTCGGGCCCGGGACCCCGCGCCTGGCCCCGCGCTTCCCCGACGCCCCGGCGAGCCCCCGCCTGCGCCCCGAGTCCTACCTGCGCGCTCCGGTCCATTCCCCGGCCGGTGCCCGAGCGGGAAGTGGCACCTGCCGGTGGCCGGGATGGCGGCGGAAAGCGGGGCTTTCCTGG
>NW_005871672.1:245887-256440 GCF_000147115.1 Myotis lucifugus | reverse complement strand
GGCTGTCCCCCCCTGCGCTTTTTGCACCCTTCCTAACCCCCCCCGAGGAGAGCAGTGCGTTGGGAGCTGAGAGTTGAGCGCCTTTACTTCTCGTCTCCCCAGCAGCCCAAGGGACTGCTAATTGCAAGTGGGTGCCCATCCCTCCCACATGTTGCCTGAGCGCCTGCTGTATGTCGGGCTCCGGGCAAATTTAGACGGTAAAACACAGTTCTCAACAGCTGGTACCCTGACACCCTGTGCGCAGGGCCCGCATCAACTCGGTTAATGCTCACAACTGCCCAGTGAGGAACTCGGTTACTCCCACCCATTTCATAGACGGGCAAACGGAGGCACAGAACCCTGAGGGAAGCTCGCTCAGAGTCGCAGCGGGTGTGGCATTCGAACCCAGGCTCCATAGGCCACTAACCACTGGGCCACATAAGAGCCCTGATGCAGCCAGAAGGTGGGAAAACCACTAAATGGATAAAGGATTTCAGGGAACAAGCGGCCCCAAGAAGAAAGCAAAAGAGGGACCTATTAGGCCAGGGGGGCTGGCGGCTTACACATATCCTTAAGGGTAGGCATTGGAGCTGAGACCCTGAAGAGGACAGGGGGGAAGACTAGTTTAGGGAGAGAGAGCAGCAAGTGCAAAGGCCCTGGGGTGGGAACCAACTTAGCATGTTACAGGGATGACCTGAAGGCCAGATTGGCTGAAGAGCCTTGAGGAGGGGAGCGCAGAAGGAGGGGAGGTCGGAGATGGGCAGACGCAGGCCCAGCAGTGCTGGGGACCCAGAGAGAATGCTGACCCCACCTTGCCCTCAAGGAGCGCCTGGTCTGAGAGTGGAGGCAAACTCCTGGGAGTCAAGGGCAGCCCAAGGGGTTCTGTGGTGGAAGGAGAACCAGGGAAGCAGCAAAGCCTCTGGTGAGGAAGGGTTGGCTTGCGGGGGTGGCGGGGGTGGGGGGGGGGAGTACTTCAGTTCTCTTTCCTCATTATTCACACACTCATTCTCTCTTGATCCTACCGTGTGCCTAACCTGTGACAAATGCTGAGGACTCATGCGCCCTCCCACACCGCAGTCACACTCACTCACTCACACTCGCATGCCTACATGGTCAGTGTTTGAGCCCCGGCAGTTCAGGATGAACGCCACGCTTCCCTCTGTGAGGAGCAGGCCTTCTTTCCTCCAGTCCTGCTGGCTCTGAGTTTGCGCCAGTCTCATCTGCACCCGACAGCAGAAGTCTCACTTGGGGAATGTGTGGTCTGGGCTGACGGCCCCAAACTGGGCTCCCACCAGCTTTCTGCATCGTTAAGTCATTCTTTGCTCTTTCCTCGCTTGCCCCCAGGCCTGCACCTGCACCGGTCCCTGAGCCCCAGCTTTCACCTCTGCAGGGCGGGGTGGCGAGGGACCCCACTCCGAGGGCTGTGAGGGTGGAGGGGTGAACTAGGTGAAAGGTGCCGGGGACAGAGCCTGGCACGAACGAGGCGCTCAATCGTGTTCACTGTGGTTCTCATCAGCTTGACGATGAGAAGGAGGCCAGGCCGGAGCCCGCCCTTCAGCCTGTGTGCTGGGCTGTGAAGAGACAGGAAAGGATCGCGCTGGTGTGGTCGGGTGTGAAGGCATTGGGAAAGCTGGGGGAAGGGGATACAGGAATTCTTTGTACTTTCCTTGCAATTTTTCTGTGAGTCTGAAATTATGTCAAAACAAAGAGTTAAAGAAAACAGGGCAATGTCCTGAGGCCCACGAGAAAGAACAGACGTGAAGTCTGTCTTCTCACACACAGTCCCGCCCAAGCTGTCCACACTGGATCAGGGGCTGCTCTGGGTCAGGCCTGGAGACCGGCCGGGAGGCCTCAAAATTATAAAACCTCAGGCCCGCAATCCAGGGGCTTCCCAGTGTTGCCTCAATACAAGCTCAGCTCAGACTACTTCACAACACACTCACTCGTTTTTAAGCCTATCCTTCAGGTTTTAACAAAGTAATAAAATTAATTTTAGCCCTGACCCGTGTGGCTAGGTGGTAGCGTGTCAGCCTGGTTTCACTTACTCATCCCCCTCCCCCGGAATCCTAGACGTCACTGGTCTTTTTATTGTCTCTGGAGTTCTGCCTTTTTCAGAATGTCATATAGTTGAAATCAGACAGTACAGCCTCTTAAGACTGGTTTCTTTCACTTAGTCGCTAAGTCTTCGTGATATGCGTTTCGGATTCCTCCATGTCTTTTAGTGACTTGGTACCTCATTTCTCTTCAGTGCTGAGTAATATTCCCTTGTCTGGGAGCACCAGATTCTGTGTCCAGTCACACCTAAAGGACTCCTTGCTGGCTTTCAGTTTAAAAAATATATATATTTTATTGATTTTTTACAGAGAGGAAGGGAGAGGGATAGAGAGTTAGAAACATCGATCAGAGAGAAACATTGATCAGCTGCCTCCTGCACACCTCCTGCTGGGGATGTGCCTGCAACCAAGGTACATGCCCTTGACCGGAATCCAACCTGGGACCCTTCAGTCCGCAGGCCGACGCTCTATCCACTGAGCCAAACCGGTTGGGGGGCTTTCAGTTTTTGCAATTACAAATAAAGCTGCTATAAACACTCATGTGCATGTTTCTGTGTGGGCATATTTTCAACTCCTTTGAATAAATACCAAGTGTGATTGCGGGATCTTAAGGTAGAAATATGTTTAGTTTCGCAAGAAACCCAAACTGGCCTGGTCAGGTGGCTCAGTGGTTGAACATCGGCCCATGAACCAAGAGGTCACCAGTTTGATTCCCACTCAGGGCACATGCCTGGGTTGTGGGCTCCATCCCTGGTAGGGGGCGTGCAGGAGGCAGCCTGTCAATGTTTCTCTCTCATCAATGTTTCTATTTCTCTATCCCTCTCCCTTTCTCTCTCTCTAAAATAAATAAAAATATATATTTTAAAAACCAAGCTGTATTGCATAGTGGCTGCACTATTTGCATTCCCACCTGCAATGAGCAAGAGTCCTCATTGCTTTGCATTCTCGCCAGCATTTGGTACTGTCAGTTTTTGAAATGCTAGCCCATCTAGTAGATATGCATCTCATGATTGTTTTAATTTGCAATTTCCTAAAAGCCATATTAGTTAAGTATCTTTCCATGTGCTTATTGGTCATCTGTGTGCATATATATATATATATATATATATATATATATATATAGCCTTTTGAGATCTTTTGCCCATTTTAAAATTGGGTTGCTATCTTCTTGTTGAGTTTTAAAAATTCTTTGTATAGTTTGGATATAAATCCTTTACTGGATATGTGTTTTGCAAAGATATTTCTCCAAGTCTTTGGCTTAGTTTTTAATGATCTTAAGTGTTGTTGTTTTTTTGAGCAGAAGTTTTAAATTTTAATAAAGTCCAACTTAACAAAGTTTTTCTTTTATGGATCATGCTTTAAATGTTGATCTAAAAACTCATTGTTAAACTTAGATCCTAGATTTTCTTCTATGGTATCTTCTAGAAATTTTATAGTTTTTCATTGTACATTTAGGTCTAGGTCTATTTAGAGTTATTTTTGTGAAAGGTAGAGGTCTATGTCTAGATTCTTTTTTTCTTTATTTTCTTTCTCTTTTCTCAAATGGATGTGCAGTTGTTCCAGCCCCATTTGTTGAAAAGACTGTCCTTTCTCCATCAAATTGTCTTTGTTCCTTTGTCAAAGATCAGTTGAACCAACTCTTTGATTACCATGTGCCCAGTGCTATATAATCAGTTATTTAATTTTCAAACAACCCTATATATTCTCATTTTATAGATGAGGAAATTGAGGCTCAGAGAGGTTAAGTAACTTGCCCAAGGTCTCAGCCAGCAAGAGAACACTGGATGACCCTGCATACCTGCCCTACTCCACAGCCTGTCCCTTCCCCCCTCTGCTTTACTTCTTCTCTGGGACTCTACCCAGAGGCGGCACCGATGGCCTCCTTTCCTTGAGAGAAGGACCCAGACCAAAATGAGCCCCTGTCCTAACAGCTGGTTGGCACCATGGCCTGTTTTTCCCTCTGCAGCAGACACTGTCGATGCCCCGCCCATATCCTCTCCCACTTTCCAGTCCCAGCTTCTCGCTGCCGGCACCGGAGACCCTGCCCGAGGCATTCTCTGGCCACAGCGGCCAGCTTCACCTGAGCAGAGGGTGTATGAGAGTTGATGCCCACAAGGGCAGGCCTCAGCAGCGATGATTGGAATCGGGGGATGAACACCCGGGTCCTCACTCTCAGGGAATGTGGGGGGCAGCTCTGACACACGGTCAGCAGCCTCCCAGAGGTCCCAGAGAGACGGAGCCCCTGTCCCCCCGCTCATGGACACACCTCACTGGCTTCTTTCCCTCCTCCTTCACTTCCCCACTCTCAGTGTCTTCTGGGACCGTCCCCCGTGCCAATGAAGTGCACTCCAGCCCTCGTCTCAGGAGCCCCTGGGCCATCTTATCTAAGTGGGCCCCTCCGGCAGCATCCTTGATATTCCTCTGAAGAGCACCCTCTCCAGCTCTCAGTCCAGACAACTCCACCCCAACCCCAAAAGTGGGTGGTGACTCAGGACACTGTGGTCTCAGCCGTAGCGATTTGGTCAGAGGTGAGCATGTGATCCATCAGAGCCCACGAGACACTTTGAGATTTTTCCGGGGTGAAATAGCTGCCTCCCCTTTCCACAGGCGTCTCTCACCTGTACCAGCTGGAGGATTTGGGCTGGAGCTCTGAATATAAAGATTTGGGCTTTTTCTGAATATAAAGTTAGAACATGTTTGTAGGAGATTGCAATGATGGTCCCAATTCTTTACCCCTCCCTCCCTGTACCCACACTCCTTGCCATGTAATTTATAAGTGTCTCTCACTTGGACTGCGAGCTCAGCAGCATGACTTGTTTTGGGAAAATGGGATGTTAACAGATGTGATGGGGCAGAAACTTGAAATTTGCTTCCATGACTGGACTTGTTTGCATTCATGCCATTGTCATGAGCATGTCTCCAGGATGGGCTCTCCCACAGGATTAGAAATAATGTGCCACAAAGTCACCTTCACTGTCCCAGTCAAGGCCAATCTAGATCAGCCAGTCTCTGCCCAGACATGAGAGTCCAGCCAAGATCAGCAGAGCCACCTAATCAACAACCGAGTGTAAGCAATAAATGCTACTGTTGCAGGCCACGGAGGGCTTGTGGCAGCATTACCATAGCAGTAGGTAATGAATGTAATTCTCAGTTAGAAAGCTAAAGCCATACAGAAAAGTATACAAAATTAAGAGAGCCCGGCCTGTGTGGGTTAGTGGTTGAGCGTCGACCTGTGAACCAGGAGGTCACGGTTTATTTCCTGGTCAGGGCACATGCCCCGGGTTGTAGGCTCAATCCCAGTAGGGGGAGTACAGGAGGCAGCCAATCACTAATTCTCTCTCATCATTGATGTTTCTATCTCTTTCTTCCTCCCCCTTCCTCTCTGAAATCAATAAAAATATATAATAAAAAAATTAAGTGAAATAACCTGAAATCTCAGGTGTAGCCCCTGTGACATTTTGGTGAACATCTCTCTGGGTGCAGGCGCACACACATCTTACACACTTCCTCCCATACCCACAGTCACAGAATTTATATCACTTTGGCAAGAGTGGGGAGGATCCTGGGGCACAGGCCACAAAGATAAGGCTCTGATGTCATCCTCATAAATGCGAGTTGTTTGCCTCAGCATGTCTGGGAGGGAGTAACAATGAGGAAAGGCCTAACATTGGGCATAGGGAGAAGAGACGGAAAGACTAAGGTTCAGGGCAATTAAAGGAGATTGTAAAGCATGATGGTTAACAAATCAGAGACATAAAATAAGCAGGAATGGAGCCTTGGGAAAGAATCAGGTTGGTGTATCTAAAACCCTGTCACCCAGGGCCCTGGGGTTCATTCATTCATTCAGTGACTATTTACTGATGCCTGTTATGAATCAGCCATCCTAGGAGCTGGGGACTGCAAAGGTGAGTAAGACCAGTTCTAAAAGGGGAGGACAGGAACAGAGAGAGTTTTCTAGAGGAGAGGCCAACTAGGAGGGCATCTGATGGGTGAGAAGGACTTCTCCAGTGTGAGGGCGAGTGAGACCAGGTGGGGAGTGACCCAAGGGAAGGGACAGAACTTGGCAGGTGTGAAGGGGAGACCAATCACTGGGGTAATTGATATGCGGTCAGGACGCTGAGGAGGCAGGGAGAGTGACAGGGCAGGAAGGAAAGAAACAGGGTTCTGTTCCAGGAGAACAGTAACTTTTAAATCTCTTTGATGACAACCCACAGTAAGAAATGCATTTTCACCCGGCCAGCGTGGCCCAGTGGTTGAGCATCGACCTATGAACCTGGAGGTCATGGTTCAATTCCCAGTCAGGGCTTGATCCCCAGTGGGGAGCATGCAAGAGGCAGCCAATCAATGATTCTCTCTCATCATTGATGTTTCTATCTCTCTCTCCCTCTCCCTCTCCCTTCCTCTCTGGAATCAATAAAAATATATTAAGCTCTAGCTGGTTTGGCTTAGTGGATAGAGCTTCAGCCTGCAGACTGAAGGGTCCTGGGTTCGATTCCAGTCAATGGCACATGCCCGGGTTGCAGGCTCGATTTCCATTAAGGGCACGCAGGAGGCAGCCAATCAGTGATTCTCTCATGTATCTCTCTCTCTCTCTCTCTCTCTCTCTCTCTCTCTCTCTCTCTCTCCCCCTTCCTCTCTGAAATCAATAAAAAAATATATTTAAAAAATATATTAAAAAAAGAAATGCATTTTCTATTTTGGCTCAGTACAATCACACACACACACACACACACACACACACACACACACGCACACACACATCAACAAAGCAATATTTCACCTTGCAAGATGCCACTCATTCATATATTTTCTATTCAGTCCTATAGGGGCAAAATAAGCCGATCACAAGATAGTACACATCATAGAATTTCATGTATGTGAAATTCTGTAACAGCAAAACCAAGTTATAGTGGTAGAAACAAGATTAATGTTGCTTGAGTGCGGCTGGGGTGGGGCAATGTTAACTGCAAAGAAGTGAAAGAGAACTTCCTTAGGAGATGGAAATGGTGTATATTTTGATTGGGGCGGTGGTTACATGGGCACATGCATTTGTTAAAAATAAATATATAAAAATAAATGCATGTGAGGGAACTTTCTGGGGTGGTGTCGATGTTCTATATTTTGATAAGGGATTTGCATTGCACAAGTGAATGCATCTGTCAAAACTAATCAAATGAGACACTTAGATTGTGCATTCCATTGTATGTAAATTTTACATTAAAATTGGGGACAAATATAAAACTGTAGTTGATGATATTCAGGCTGAAGTATTCTGGTGTTTGCAACTCACTTTTTGAAAAACATCAAAAAAAAAGATATATTGATGGATGGATAGAGGAATGGGAAGATGGACAGATATGTCATAAAGCAAATATAATAAAATATTAATGCATGTTAAGACAATTCAGTGAGGAAAGACTAACCTTTTCAATAAATGGTACTGAGATAACTGCATATCCACATGCAAAAGAATGAAGTTGGATCCTTATCTCACATCATATACAAAAATTAACTCAAAATAGAGCAAGGACCTAAATGTAAGAGCTAACGTACAAAATTCATAGAAGAAAACATAGTGTAAATCTTCCTGAATTTGGATTTGGCAATGATTTCTTAGTTATGACACAAAAATACGAGCAACAAAAGAAAACATAGATGAACTTGACATCATCAATTTTAAAAGCCTCTGTGCTTTAAAGGACACCACCAAGAAAGTGAAAAGACAATCCACAGAATGGAAGAAAACTTTTGCAAATCAGATGGCAGCTAAGAGAGTTGTATCTAGAATATGTAAACAACAATTCCAATCTATATATAGAAAAGGCTAAGCAACCATCTGACCGTCTGACCGGTAGCTATGACTTGCAATGACCACCAGGGGGCAGATGCTCAATGCAGGAGCTGCTAAGCTGTGGTGACTTGGTAGCAGCAGTTCTCGGAGGATGCACCCTGGAACTAGAGAGGAGGGAGCCCGATTCCAGGGTGCATCACTTGAGAACCATCCTCTCACAATCCGGGACCCCTCAGGGGATGTTGGAGAGCTGGTTTTGACTGATCCCCACAGGCCAGGCTGCGGGACCCCACCTGCCGGAGATGTGCGGCCAGCTGGGGAGGGACTGTGTCCAGCCTGTCTCGCCCAGTCCTGTCCCGCACGAATTCGTCCTTTCATGTGCACGAATCCATGCACTGGGGCACTAGTTCAGTAATAACAATAAAGTCCCAATTTGAAAATGGGCAAAGGATCTGAATAGACAGTTCTCCAAAAAAGATATATAAGAGGCCAAGAAGCTTATGAAAAGATGCTCAGCATCATCAGGGAAATGCAAATTAAAACCACAGTGAGACATCACTTCACACCCTCATACGCTGCTGATGGGGATATAACACGGACAGCCCTTTGGAGAACAGCCTGGCAGTTCTTCAAATGGTTTAAACATGCTACCATATGATCCAGCAATTCTGCTCCTAGCTATATACCCAAGAGAAATTAAAACATGTGTCCATATAGAAACTTGTGCATGAATGTTCACAGAAGCATTATTCATAGTAGCCAACTGATGGCAAATAAAATGTGGCGTATTTATACAAGAAAATATTAGTTAGGAATTTAAAAAATGGAGTACAGATACATGCTACAACACGGATGAACCTTGAAAACATGTTAAGTGAAGGAAGCTGGTCATAAAGGATCACATGTTGTGTGATGGTATTTTTGTGAAATGTCTATGGCAGTGGTTCTCAACCTTGGCTGCATATTAGAATCACCGGGGAATCTTTTTAAAATCCTGATTTCTGGGCCTCACCCTCCGGAAATTCTGTTTCTTTGTTATGGGGTGGGGCCACAACATTAGTAACAAAGAAACAGAATTTCCGGAGGGTGAGGCCCGGAAATCAGGATTTTAAAAAGATTCCCAGGTGATTCTAATGTGCAGCCAAGGTTGAGAACCACTGGTCTATGGAGACAGGAAGCAGATGAGTATTGTCCAGGGCTGGCGATGGGACTGGAAGAATAACGGACGGTGAAGGGCTGCAGGGTGTCCTCTTGGGGACTGGAAATGTTCCAAAAATTGCGTGTGGTGAAGGTTGCCCAACCCTGCGGATATACTAAAAAAACCGCACTGTACACTTTCAATGGATGGGTTGTAAGGTTTATATCTCAGTAAAGCTGTTTTAAAACCTTCATGTGAACACAAATGAAAAATGAGACTGCATTTCAGCAAATGCTTCTGCTCTTCAAAGGTTGAAGAAATAAGGAAATAAAAAGGCACGCATCGGACCGTGAAAAATATTTGCAAATTATGTATCTGACAAAGGTCTTATGTCCATAATATATAAAGGACCCTCAACACTCAATGAGAAAACAAATCAATTTTTAAAAATGGGCAAAAGACTTGAACCTAATAAATACAGATGCATAGCAAGAAGCTCATGAAAGATGATCAACATCATTAGTCATCAGGGAGTTGCAAAATAAAACCACCGCGAGACACTTGACGCACAGATTGCAATGGCTCAAACACTTTCAACATGTAGACAATACCAGCTGATGGTGAGGGTTGGAACTGCTGGGATTCTCATACTGCTGCTGGGGTTGCAAAATGGTACCGTCATCTGGAAAATAGTGCGGCCGTTCCTTATAAACATAAAAGATGTTTTACCGCACGACCCACTTGTCTAGGCATTTACCCTGGAGAACTCAGGTCCACACAAAAACCCATCTGCAAGTGTTTGTGGCGACTTTATTGGCAATCGCCAACTAATGAAATCAACCCAGACGTCCCAGCTGGTGGGTGGATAAACAGTACATCCACACGAGGGAAGACTGTTTAGCAATTTTTAAACATCTGCTTTATACACACTACGGAAGAATCTCCAATGCATTATGAAAGAAGCCAGACTCAAAATGCCACACACTGTATGACTGTTTATATGGCAGTTTATAGGGAGAGAACGTAGACCAGTGGTGGCCAGGGGCCCGGGGAGGGCGGGGGGAGGGGGCGCTGCGAAGGGCCGGGGAGATTCTCTTGGGTTGAAGAACTATTCTGTATCATGGCTGTGGTGGTGGCTACTCGACTGTGTCTGTCAAAACTCATCCAGTGGTTGGCAGACTGCGGCTCGCGAGCCACATGCGGCTCTGTGGCCCCTTGAGTGTGGCTCTTCCACAAAATACCAACTTCTGCGCATGGGCCACAAAGTTTTAATCACACTGTACATGCGCGCCCGCACGTGGTATTTTGTGGAAGAGCCACACTCAAGGGCCACAGAGGGCTGTGGGTGGGGGCGGGAGTTGCCGCCAAGGGTGGGTTTATAAAACGGCGGAGCCCCCGCATTTATAAAAAAAAAAGTTTTAAAACAATAAAAATACGGCCATGAAAAGCCCCCCCCCCCGCGGGGTCGTGGCCGGGGGAACAAAAAGACCCATTTTCTTGCTTTTAAAAAAAGTTTTAAAAAGGGGGAAGCGGGGGGGGGGGTTTGGGAGAACCCCCCCTTCTTTTTTAAGACTTGGTTGTTTCTCTTCAC
>NW_005871672.1:170378-245787 GCF_000147115.1 Myotis lucifugus | reverse complement strand
TGGGGGTCGAACGACACTTTCACAGGGGTCGTCTAAGACCATCGGAAAACACATATATAATTACATATTGTTTTTGTGATTAATCACTATGCTTTAATTATGTTCAATTTGTATCAATGAAAATACATCCTGCATATCAGATATTTACATTACAATTCATAACAGTAGCAAAATTACAGTTATGAAGTAGCAACGAAAATAATTTTATGGTTGGGGGTCACCACAACATGAGGAACTGTATTAAAGGGTTGCGGCATTAGGAAGGTTGAGAACCACTGTTCTAGATGATGTGGATATGCATGTTCATTGTACAACTCTTTCAACTTTTGATGTGTTTGAACCTGTTCATAATCAGATGTTTGGCAAAAAACATTAAAAAGATCTTAGATGGTTGAAAAAAAAATGTATGCATGACCAAAACAAATGAATCATTAAATAAAATTTAACGAGTCATTTCACCCTTCAAATCTTAAACAATAAAAAATAATACATGTAATGATTACAGCGTTATAGGCCATGATCCATTAAATTGATTTTATAAGCTATTGATGGGCCATGATCTTCAGTTTGAAAAACACTGCTTTAGAGCAGGCTTCGACACTTGAACTTTAACCTGAGAGGGCCTGGGGGATCCGGGCCCCCAGAAGTGGGCTGAGCTGGGCTGATTCCCTGCTCCGGGGGGGGGGGGGGGGCACCGCCAGTTGAGAGTCCTGGGGAGGAGCCGGGGCCCTGTCCCAGCTCAAAGGCAATGGCTGCCTGGTGTCCCCGGGGACGCTGGACCAGGGAAAGGTCCTGTGTCCTGCATTGGGGAGCCAGTTCGGGTGACCGCAGAGGGAGTCCACGTTCTGGAAGTCACACGTGGTGGACTGAAACTGCAGGCCCTCCCCACCATCCGGACCGGGTCATACCCTGGATTTTCACTGACTCTGGCTGGGGGAGGGTTTCAGAGTGACAGTGGTTAGCTTTTCACCGGCCTTGTCACTGGGCACGCAGGTCAGGCTTAACACTAGGAAAATCATGCTTCCTGCCCCAAGACCATTGTGGTCAGGAAAAATTGATCTCTATTGTGTCTTAGTTATAGATTGGAGCTGCAGTTAACGTCAATGTATACAGCGGCTCATGAATAAGAAAATGTTCTATTTAAAAGTGCAAGTTTAGAAACTTTGATTCCAACTCATTTCTGCAGTTTTAAGCCTGCAATTCAGACTTGTTTCTGCAGGTGGGTGTGACCGACCCACGTCCTGGAGCTCAAGATGAGGCCGCAGTGCCTTCTTCAGCCGCCTCCCCTCCTGCCCTCGGTGCCCCCACCGCGCAGGCTGCTCACACTGCTGCGGAGCAGCAAGGCCTCAGACCTCTCTGCCTTTGCATAGACCCCCCCCTCCTCTGTCCCCCAGTGACTTCCTGGTCACCCCTCAGCCCCTGCTTAAGCTGCACCTCACCTGTGCGGGCTTCCCTGGAATTCTTCTCCTCAGGGCAGAAGCAGCGACTCCTTGTTCTGCTTGTGCACGCAGCTGTCAGGCCAGGCTGGCTTCTCCCTGGATGTACGGAACGCCATGGGAGTGTGTTATTCCAAATAAAACTGAGTCTGATGCCAAGCCCTCTGGCCCCAGAATATAATCAATTACTCTCTGTGGCTGCTGGCATCTCTCCCTGCCTCCGGGGTGAAAGAGAGGGCGAGGCGTCACGTGCAGGGCAGACACTCATGGCGAGCCCTCTGGGCTCCCATCTGAGCAGCTGCCGTCCAAGGTCCAAGTCCAAGTCCGCCTGCCCTGCTAGGCGGGGTCCTCGCTGCTCCTTCCCAGCTTGGACATGCGTGCCCAGGCAGCTCGGGGTGTGTGTGTGGGGGGACCCTCCCCTCAGAGCATCACACAGGCACTCCCCTGGGTCCTGTCACCTCCCTGGGCACCGTGAGGCAGCCCTGCAGTGTCACACAGCCCGAAATGCCTGCACCCCTCCTCCCAGTTTGGGGAGCTCGCCCCCTCCTGAGGCCCCCGGGAGCTTTTATTGGAAGCACAATGTGGGTCTCGTGTGCCTAGGGGAGAGGCAAGGGGGGCTGAGGCCAGCGGTTTCTTACTAACTCACGCCCTGTTACATCGATAGCACTTATCTCACCACTTTGTGCTGTTTCAGCTCCCGCCTGGGCTTCCTCTGAACTGTGGGTCTTCCGAGGTCACGGCTGCCGCACTGACCCTGGTCACCTCCGGGCCGAGAGTGGGCTTCCTAATGGTAGATCGATCGTGGCAAGTTTTTTTTCAAAAAAAATTTTTTATTGATTTCAGAGAGGAAGGGAGAGGGAGAGAGAGATAGAAACATCAATGATGAGAGAGAATCATGGATCGGCTGCCTCCTGCCCGCCCCCTACCGGGGATCGAGCCCGAAACCCCAGCACGTGCCCTTGACCGACCATGGCAAGTTTTAAAAATCTCTCTGAGCCTCAGTTTCCTGGCCTGTAAAATACCAGTCTCGTAGCGGTGTGGTTGGGATGAACCAAGGTAAGGCGAGCTGAGCCCTTCGAACACTGCCTGACATGCCCTGATAGCTCCACGACTGGTAGCGGCTATATTACTTTTTATTCTCATTATTGCTGCTTGCAGTGGATGCTGGCTGCCTACCCAACAGCCATCCCAACTCCTTTTTCCCGCTACAGAGACTGAGTGTACCACGTGCTCTCCTTCCCGTCCTTGTGCAGCTGGGACATGAGCACGTGACCCATCTGGGCCGCGGGACTTGGGTGGAGGAGTGCAAAGGCTTCTGGGAAGGATGACCTCTCTGACCAAAAGACAGAGAGATAGAAATTGACTTCGGACACAGCCGTGGAGAGCAGCGGTGCCTGGAGCTACGGCAGCCACCTGGTGACCGTGAGGGCAGAGCTGAGGCTACAAGCCAACACGCTGAAGCTGTCAGAGCAGAGAGGGGGGCGGCGTGGGCCTGCACAGCATGTGGAGTCGCTGCCCCAACACTGGCACCTTGTAGCTGAGAACACTTTGTTCAGTGATATCTGAGATGTCCTTATTGTGAGGCCACTTTTCGTCGGGTTAGTATCAGCCGCTGAAATATAGTTCGTTGAGTACATTATTATTGAAAGAGATACTTGGCAACTCTTGAAAGCAAGTGGCAGGGCCAGGATGGAAATCCTGAACACTGAGGCTCAGGTGAGCGGGCTTTCGATGAGTGCCCCCTGGTCTCCGGCCCCCAACCCCCCCTCCCCCCACCCTCCAGACTCACATTAGGGGAAGAGCTGGCTGCCAACGGAGGTCATAGGTGGGTAATGCTTCTCGGTCCACCAGCACGTGTGCTGGCTCGGGCAGTTTGCAGCCTGCCCATAGGAAAGTGGGTGAACTCGTGGCAAAAGCAAGTGCAAAGGACGGGAATAGTTCAAAACCCTTGGGCTTTGTTTTTGCTCCGTCTTGTCCCTTGTTCATTTAATATGGGCATCGTCATCCAAACTGCAACCTTGAGCTCAGTCAGCTGCTGGCTGGCAAAGAGCCCACTGCATGCCATCCAGCCTTGCCTCACCGGTATTTCTAACTTGATTTTGGTCCGTTATTTATTCTCTTCTATTGGAGACTCTGCTTTTCTGTTGCTGAGAAAAGCGGGGAGGAGGTTGTGCTTCTCTTGTTTCTGGTTAATTTTGTGGCTAGAAAAATGTTCTGGGAAAGACACAGGCACAGCCCAGCTTTACCACAACAACTACCGGTCCCCTGGCCTCGCAGGGTGTAGCAGGAATGACTGGTGTGTACCTCGTACAGGTTCGTGTAATACTTACATTCATGCTTCTAGGTGTGCTGGTCCTATGGCAAGTCAAAAGTTAGCTAAAAAGTGGGGAGTGGTGGGATAATTTTAGGAATATGATCGGTCACCTGTAGCCAAGAAATGCCCTCTCTGTGCCCGATGCTTTCTGAGCTGGGTGCTCTCTGCTGGTGGCACCACGCTTCCGTGAATCTGACCATAGTTCCTCTCCACCTCGCGCACTTTCTAGGGCCAGCAATGGCAGCGGCACTGAGCACACAGGCCTCTTCCCCTCTCCTCCAGCTCAGCAGCCGCTCCTTCTTCATGGAACGTTCTGCATTGACTGACAGGACTCGGGACTGACTCTCTAGTCAGGTTCTTCTCTTCCTTTTCATCCTGTCCTCTAAACAGAATCGTTCCCCATGTCCTCCCTGCTCAGCTCATTCAGAAGCCCACCTTCCCTCATTGGATACATGGCCACATGCAAAGCTTCAGCGTGTGTACGTACATAGTCAGCGGACATCCCCCCGGATCTACTCCGCCCGGCCCCCCTTCCCGGGAGGACCCCGTAGGAGCCCTTGGAGATGCGCGTGCTGGGGGACCACGTGTGAGCAGAGGCCCGGCGATAGCGTGGCTGTGCCTGCAGCGCTGTGCTGATGCCCGTCCCTACACCTGGCCCTGCCCGGGCTCGCATGTCCAGTGCTTGGCGCCCACACCGGGCAGGCATGTCCCCCGCTCTCCCTCTGACCCCTCCAACCCCAAAGGCCTACGACCAAAGTCATCACCCTTCTCCAGCCCTGCTGCCCTCTGTGCTCAGCCTCAGTGAAGGTGTGGCCTCCAGTTAAGCAAGTTGGAAACGATGCTGTCATCTTTGGCTTCCCTCTCTGTCTCTGTCTCTCTCTTTCCCCATCTCTCTCACGGAAGACAGCCAGGAGCCGCCGTGGTCTGTCCGCTCCACCTCTGCATTCCTCTTCGCATCTGGCCCACTTCCCTCTCCCACTGCTTCTGCCCTGGTCCAGCCCTAACTCCCTCTCCCGCTGCTTCTGCCCTGGTCCAGCCCTAACTCCCTCTCCCGCTGCTTCTGCCCTGGTCCAGCCCTAACTCCCTCTCCCGCTGCTTCTGCCCTGGTCCAGCCCTAACTCCCTCTCCCGCTGCTTCTGCCCTGGTCCAGCCCTAACTCCCTCTCCCGCTGCTTCTGCCCTGGTCCAGCCCTAACTCCCTCTCGCCCAAACTAAGGGGACCTCCTTCCCTGCTTTCTGTTGCTGGTGGCAGCCTCTGTGCAGAGCCACCCAGCCCCACTGTTCCCTCTTCCCTCCACTTCATCCAGCTGCAGAGGCCCTGCCTGGAGACTGACTCATGATTGACGAAGCCAGCGAGAGTAATCCTAACCCCTTCGCAGATCCCCACTGTCCGGCTCCTTTGCAGCACGGGGTGGCGAGGTGATTCGGGTCTGGCCGGTAAGACACGCAGGGGAAATCCGGAAAGAGGCCCAGGGAGAGGAAGACCTCTGTCACTCCTCCCACCAGCACCATCCTCAAAGTCCATGAAGCATTTATGCTTTAGAAGTTTACTCTCCAGGCTGGCATGCAAGGCCTGGACCACAGCTCTCCACTGATTTTCCTCCAGCTTTATCCACTCCTCCTCACATTCCTCACAAGGAGCCTGGGGGTAGGAAGGCCAAGGGCAGGCATGTCCTCCACGGTAGCTGGTCCCAAGGATGGCCCCGCATGAACCATCTCCCTGGTTCACAGTCCTGTGCAGCCCTCCCCCGTGTCTGCCCTGGGCCTGTGAAGCAGTTTAACTCCCGGAATGCAAAGGGCGCGAAGCTGTGCCACCTGGGCCACAGGGACCGAGGACACTCTGCTTCCGCCCCTCAGCAGCCCCAAGCCACCTGATGAGCCACCAACTGCGCTGAGACCACCAAGTGGTGAGGAAGTGCAGCCAGACCACAGGAGAGGCGCCTGGAAAGAACCAAGAGGCCCAGGCAGTACAGAGTAGCAAGGCCGGACTCTGAGGGAGCTGGGGCCACACCAGCCAGCCCTCCCCACTGCTCCCCTGCGCTGACACCATGTGGAGCAAAGGCAGGCAGGGTAAGCTGGGTGAGAAAGTAACTAAAAATTACTTCTAGTTAAAGTCCATGATGGCTACTCTTCTGCATTCATGCTTTGCTCATATTGCCTCTTCAGCTTAGATGAGCTCTCCTCACTACACATATCCCATCCCTCAAGACTCTGGTTCTTGAATGCCACCTCTTCTATAAAACCTTCTCGATTGTGTCAGCTCTGAGCACTTGGGTATTTTGACCGGCACTGGAGCGGGTATGTGTTTTTGCCCACCTGTAGCAGCACACCAGTTTTGTTTGGATACGTGATCCCTCCCGCTTTGTGGTGGAACTGTCAATCAAGTTGTCCACTTACCTGTCCTGGGTAGGACATAAAACCTGACTGAGCCAATCAGCTGCTCTCTCCCTCCAGGGCAGATCCTAATAGAGGACTGCTTGACCGAGCTCCTGCAGGCCAGGTCTCCCAGCTGCTCTGATCCCTGTCCAGGGCCAGAGCTGATTCTTCAGCTTTTCCATTGAGTCTCTGAGCCCCCCTGGAGCAGAGACAGCAAGCTCACCAATTATTCCATTTGTCCCCAAACATTTATTTCTCAGCCACCTGCAGGGAGGGCAGACCTTGTAACTAGCGCTGATGGATGACAGAGTAGAAATGACACATGCCAGTTTCAGGCTGAGGCGGTAAAAAAAGCCCCCATGCAAACCTCCATCCCTAGAGACCCCCGCATGGTCATCGAGGAGGCTTTGTGTTTCAGGTGTTTCAGGGGATGCAGCTGCAAGATCGCAGATACTCTGTTGGCTGAGTCCCTGAGTGAGTGCAGAGCGGAGCCCCTGCAGACCCTCATGTGATATGTAGTATGCCCTAGAAATAACCATTTGGAGGATGTTTGTTACAGCACCATAACCTGAATAACACATACCCCATACCCTTCCTACCCTTCCAATATGCTTTTTTTCTTTTTGCTCAAGTTACACAAGTTTCTTGCATCTAAAATTGCTTAACTGATAAACTCTTAGTCTTTAGCAGTTTCTTCTTCATACACTTATTAACGTGCATTTGTCTTATTTTTCCTTCTTAGCTGAGAGCAACTTTGCATCCTATCACACTAGCGTACACTTATAAGGCTCTTGATAATTATATGTTGAATGAATGCAAAAATGGAAGGAAAATGAAAAATTGGATGAATCAACTAGATACTTTCTGTTCAACCTTGGTTTCCAAATCCTTTTTCAAGAGAGCATTTATTAAAAGGGACCCTAAAATATGATTGCACCTCTTTTTTATGATGAAGGTGGCATATATTTTCAATCATATTATGATGTCATAACTTCAAAAGCTTTATTAAATGCCAAAGAGTAAAATACTTTTGAAACATCGGAACAACAGCAAAATTCAGTTCATTCTCAACTCCTGACAGGCACTACATGCAGGCTGTTTAGTTTTTCATCTTCCTGTCCCACCCCACTCCCAATCCTGATGTTTAACATCAGATTGTAGACAAAAGGAGAAGCAGCAATTTGGATGTATTTGTCTATTGTTCCTGAAGAAATTAATAATTTTCACATCAGTAAAAAGGTGCCTCAGGAATCTGCTGGACCAGATCCTCCACTTTAAAATAAAAACTTATAATAATTCTGTATAGAAAAATGAGCTTAGCCTGACATAATGATATTAAAGTAAGCTTGCCCCTCTTTACTTAAAAAGTTGTGATTTTTTGCTTAAATAAATTATGTCTATACAAAATAAAAAATACATAAATAAAAGAAACACCTATAGTACTGGCCAGTGTGGCCCAATGGGTTGAAGCATCTTCCAGTGCCCTAGGAGGTTGTGGGTTAGATTCCCAATCAGGGCATGTATCTGGGATGCAGGTTTGATTCCTGGCCCCAAAATATCTTTGGTGAAGATTTTAAAAAAAAGAAAAAAGAGACACCTATAAATGAAAATAATTTACAATCTGCTCCCAATGAAAGAGAGAGAGAGAGGTTTCAAAAGTATTTTACTCTTTGGCATTTAATAAAGTTTTTAAAGTTATGACATCATAATGTGATTGAAAAAAATATATATGACACCTTCATCATAAAAACAGAGGTGTAATCATATTTAGGATCTCTTTTAATTAATGCTCACTTGAAAATGAATTGGGAAACCAAAGTTGAACAGAAATATATATATATTTTTTAAATATATATTTTTATTGATTTTTAGAGCAAGAGGAAGGGGGAGAAAGAGAAACAATGATGAGAAACATCAACTGGCTGTCTCCTGCACGCAGCCTACTGGTGATTGAGCCAGCGACTTCTTGGTGCATGGGTTGACACTCAGCCGCTGAGCCAGACCAGCCTGGCACAATGTTTTTGTTGGAACGAACTTGAAGGGCATGGGACATCGGAGATGTGAATAAATTTAGATGTGTTAGACCACAGGCATGTAATTCACTGGGGACCTTGTTAAAATGCAGATTCTGCTGCAACAGGTCAGGGCGGGGCCTCAGACTCTGCTGCTGCTGGTCCACAGCCCACCTCGGAGGAGCAGCTGTAGACGCTCCGAGTGTGTTAAGAATCACCACTGCAATTCAAGAGCTCCTGACAGGCCCACCTGGGACCACACTGAATTTGGGGTTTTGATCAAGTTGCCCTGAATTCAATCTTTGATCAGTTTTCTTTACGTCTGTTAGGATATTACCATAGCCTTGTCTCTTATCTTGAAATCACTTCTCTGGGAACTTCACTGTCTCTTTAGACACGAGTTGAGAACACAGAAGCAGGCAAAACAGAGGCCTGAGAAGTGAAAAAGGTGTAACCAATTCCACACACTAAAATGTGTGCATTTTCCTGGTATTTAGCTTTATTTATTTATTTTTCCCATTTTACAATAAGACTGGCTATTTATTTGCTCAGGCCAGGGGTTGCTGAAAGAAGGTAATTATAAGAAGAGATTAGGACTGCTGATACTTGACAGAGGGAAAGACATGAAAATACTATGAAAAGCTGACTCTATAAAAAATGAAAACTCATGAAATTAAAAATGAAAACACAGAGGTGCCAGAGGAACAGGGCTAATCCTGGGGTGAAGGCAAAAAGCCCGAGATGTAGCAATTGTCTTCAAAGACATCGCTGTGCTCGTCATGTCATAAGAGAGAGATAAGTATATACTTTAGGATTATTAATATAGGGAATAGGATTTTAAAAAAATGTTTGTGCTTAAAAAATGTTTTCTAGTTATATAGAAAATTCACTAATGTATAACAATTCTCTGATGATGCTGGATAAATGTGGCTGTAAATATATTCCAATTTTATATAGTATCGATTTCATTATATCTAAAATCTTTGTGATCACATAGAGTCCATTTATTTTGAAAAATAATATTTCTTGTGACTATAAAACATGCTTCTGGAGAGAGTTGAAACACATAAAAAGTGACAAGAAAAAGTTTACCTAATATCCATCCAATCAGGAATATTCACCAATAATATTTTGGTATATAGAGTCTTCTAGTTTTCTCTCTCTCTTAAAATATACATTATGGGTTTTTTCCCCCTTCTGACCTCAAGTATTCTTTGAAAACATGATTTTCAGGCTGCATAAGATTTTGCAGAATTTCGCTTATTTTGACCACCATTTCCCTTTGTATTGGGAGACGTGTGAGCTGTTGCCATTTCCCCTGGAAGAATCAAGGCCATGATGCCCTTCTCTGCATTTACCTTTGTGAGCATCTCTGGTCATTTCCGCAGGCAGGTTCCCAGAAGTGGAATCACCAGGTCAAACAACATTTATGTCCAGGCTCTTAGAGAGCGCGCCGCCGCCTCCTCCCCCCCCCCCCCCCCCAACGGTCTGTGCTGAAGGGCTGAATGGTCCGCACTGCTTCCGGCGGTGTGCATATTTCCCCGCCCAGTGTCCAAGTCTCCCCGGACTTTACACAGGAACTGTTTTTAAAGATGACCTTTGGGGCCTGTCACCATCCCTCTCTGGTGAGAGATAAGCTGAGCGGAATCATTGTCCCTCTCTGCTTCACCAGCACATGCCCATCACCTCCACCAGATCCAACTGAAAATGTAATAAATAAAAATGTGAGCATATGGTTTCCATAAGCAACTTCATTTTCTTTTGCTTCTTGTTTTACTCATTTCTGCTTTTTTATTATTTCCTTCCTTCTGTTTTCTCTGGATTTATATATTTTTCTACCTTTTAAATCGATACAAATTAAATTTTGTTTTCTTGTTTTTAATTAAGTACACTGAAGGTTATAAATCCCCCTCTAATTATTGTTTTAGTTGGATCCCACAGGTCTGATTATGTAAGACTTTTATTGTCATTCACTACTAAATATTTTGTAATTTCCATATTGATTTTTTAAAAAACATATGTAATTTTGTTTCCAAATGTGTGTTCTTTTTCTTTTTAAAATGTATTATAAAATCTGTTAACATAAAAAAGTATAAAGTATAAGAAATAAAACTAGAACATATGCTTATACATTTTATTATTGACTAGAGGCCCGGTGCATGAAATTTGTGCATGGGGAGGGGATGGGGGTCCCTCAGCCTGGCCTGCACCCTCTCGCAATCTGAGACCGCTGGCTCCTAACTGCTTGCCTCCCTGCCTGCCTGATGCCCCTAACTGCTCCCCTGCCTGCCGGCCTGATCGCCCCTAACTGCCTCTGCCTTGGCCCCCCGCCACTGTGGCTTTGTCCGGAAGACGTCCAGTCTAATTAGCATATTACCCTTTTATTAGTATAGATAAGTCATAGATGTGTAAGATAAACAAACCATCCTGTCTTCCTAGTCCTTCCTCAGAAGTAACTGCTGGTACTAATTTAAGATATATTTTATGAATTGTATGGGTTTCTTTTTGGATATCTTTTTGTTGTTGATTTTTTAAAAATATATTTTATTGATTTTTTACAGAGAGGAAGGGAGAGAGATAGAGAGTTAGAAACATCGATGAGAGAGAAACATCGATCAGCTGCCTCCTGCACACCCCCTACTGGGGATGTGCCCACAACCTAGGTACATGCCCTTGACTGGAATCGAACCTGGGACCTTTCAGTCCCCAGGCCGATGCTCTATCCACTGAGCCATACCGGTTTCGGCTTTGTTGTTGATTTTTTAAAAAATATGTTTTACTGGTTTTAGAGAGAGGGAGAGTTTGAAACATCAATGACTGGGCATGTTGCCCTGCCTGGGAATCAAACCCAAGGCCTTTTGGTGCATAGGATGTTGCTCAACTAACCGAGCCACACGGGCCAAGGCTTGTTGTTGATTTTAAATTTTATTTCATTGTGGTTCATGAATACGATCTATAGATTCTTCGGAATTCATTGAGGCTTCCTTTGTGGCCAGTACAGAGTCAATTTCTGTAAATGTTCCAAACATGTTTGAAAAGACAGATATGCCGATGTTCTTTTTCTGAAATACAAACCAGATGTTACCACTTCCTCTCTCAGCTTCAATGGTCTTCAGGTGAAAGACAGAGCCCTTCGCCTATGATTTGGGCCCTTATCCTAAGATTTAGCTTATTCCTCTCTAGCCAAGGCCTCGGCCACCTCCTTATGTACAAAAAATTTATGTTCACGCAGCTTTTGTACCTTTTAGGGTCAACTTTCTGAAACATTTGAACTGTCAGAGTTGTCTTGTAGTGGACAGTCCAAGGTCTGGCAAATCAAAGATCCTAATAGAATCTCACTGAATGGGTTGTCTTCTGAGGGTGGACTCATGCTGAGGCTGGACAGCTGCTCTGTGGTGGGTCACTCCCTCATCGTCAGTTCCAGTCTTCATCACTACTTCTTCCTTCTGAACCCAACCCAGCTCTCTGAGACCTCCAGCTGCTGTGAGCCTGCATGCTGATTTCTCTGCACTTCCCCCTTCCCATCTCCGCCTGCCCATACAAGGACCCTTCCACAACGCTGTCCAGGGCTTTGCCTTCTAGAGACAACTGCACAAGCCCAACAGAGATCATCCCGGGTGGAATCCACACTGAGCTTCTGCTCAGAGGCCCCTGGCATGGGGATGGAGGTTGTGGGGGAAATCAGTGAGCAACTGTCCTCTCTACATGTTCATGGCTTCAACCTTAGCTGGAACCTCACTGTTGTATTTCCTTCGGAATCTGCTTCAACCTTCTTGATCCCCTTCAAATCTTCAGCATCTCCCCAGCTCCTTTACTCAGCCGAATGATCGTTTGCTACTTTATGGAGAAAACAGAAACATTAGGGTGAGCTTTCGTTTAGCCTTTTCTACCTCCCTTCCTCCTGCTTCAGAAGTGTCTCCCCTCTTCTCTAGGGTAAGAGTAATCCTGTCCCCATATACCCTTGACCCCATCCTCCCCTGTCTCCCTGTGTTTATCTATCCATTACTCACTCTGCCCCTGATCTCCCCTTCCCAACGCCATCCTTCCTAACAGCAATCAGCACTCCTCTTGGAGGCTGATGTGAGCTTCCTCGCCTCTCTATGGGCTCTTATTGACCATTAACTTCTAGATCAGCGTAGCCTATCTTTTATTTATTATTTAGAAAATGTCTTTATTAATTTTAGAGAGAGAGAGAGAGGGATAGAGAAATAGAAACATTCATGAGAGAGAAATATCGATAGGCTGCCTCCCGCACTCCCCCACCTGGGGATTGAGCCTGCAACCCAGGCATGTGCCCTGACCAGGAATTGAACCGGTGACCTCTTGGTTCAGGGTTCGACACTCAACCCTGAGCGCACCAGGCCTATCTTTCGTGATTTCCTCCAGATCACAGACAATCCTGACCACACCCTGCACCTCAAAACGTTCTCTTAGCTATTTGCCTCTGATACCACTCAATCTTGACTCCCTTTCTTCTCTCGCTACCCCCTCCTTTGTTCTTTGAGCCTGAAATGTCCGGGTTCCAAGTGTTTCCTATTCACAACCCTCCGTCTTTATTTCTTTACACCCCGGGAAAGCACAGGGTGGTGTTTCTACTAAGCTCTCCAGTGTGGTCTGTTGTTGCCACGTTGCCCCGTTTTTCAGGAGCCGTCACAGTTTTATGTGAACTCCCTTAACTTTAAACATTGATAATGAACTCAAACGTACACAAAACTGTGCAGGACAAACAAAACGCGGGTGGTCCTGCCCAGGACTGTTCTCTTATTTCAGGGCCCCCAAGGCAGCCTATAAAGTTCTTCATTAGCGATGGCAGCTCACACGGATTGAGGGCACACTATGTGCGGACTGAGGGCACACTATGTGTGAGGCACTCTCCCAGGTGGGTTGCATGCATTAGCTCATGTAACCTTCACAACAATTACATCAGCAAAGGGCAACCATTATCCTGCTTATAGATGAGCAGACTGCGAGGGGCGGCTTCGGTGGCTGTCCTGGTCGCAGAGACGCCGAGTTTCAGAACCTGGACTCCAGTCCCGCCGGCCCAGCTCGGACCTCAGGCCTCGAACCAGACATGCCGCGCCTCCCTGCTCAGCAGAGGAGAAGACGGAGGTCCGGGAGGCGGCAGAGGAGTCTAAGGTCGCGGGAACTGGGACTGGCCAGGCAGGATGAGAAGCTCCCGCCCGGGAGGTGGGTCCCGGCACCAGTCCCCGCGCTGGGCTGCGCTCCCGGCTCAGACCTGCGGCCCGAACACTGTACGCACGTGGGCCAGGGCCGCCCGGAGCCTCCCACGAGCCATCCGCTCGCTGCTGTTGATCCCTCCACGGACCCCTCACGGCGCTCCCTGGGCCGGGCAGCAGGACCTTTCAGTCAGCACGGCCGTGTGCGAACCCCACAAACACGCTGCCTCACAGGGACTGTTCCCCATTTCACAGGTGAAACAGGCTCAGCGCCGCTGCGGGACTTGCCCCCGACCCAGCAACCAGTGAAGGGCAGAGGCAGGACTCCAGTCAGGGGACCTGGCAACAGAGCCCTCGTTCTTGGCCACGAGCTCACACTACCAGTTCCACACACGGGGGAGACTGAGGCCCGGCCATGGCGTGGGGTGCGCTGCCCGCCTGCTCTCCCCCCTCTGCGGTCGCGGTCTGTCACTGCTGGGCCGGACGCGGACGCCCTTTCTCCGGCGGCGCCGAGAGCGGCGGGGAAGCGCGCAATTCCCTACCTCACGGAGGATCCCGTGGCACCATGGCAACGCGTCGGGCGGGAGAACAGGAAGTGTGTCACCCAGTGGGCGGGGCGAATCTGCGTAACCACCAATGGGAGCACCGCATCCGCGTTCGCTCCGCCCGGAAGGAGGGACCGAACCGCTTTTCTGCTAGCGCCGTCGGCTGTGAGACTCGCGCTTCGGGGCCGCGGAGGGTAATTCGGTGGCGCGCTTTGGGGGGCGGGGGGGCGGGGAACGGAGGAGAGCGGTCCCGAGAAACGAGGGAAGACGGGAGGTGCGGTCAGGCCCGCGGTCGGCCCGCGCTGTGCCGAGGGGGCGCCAGGTGCGGGGACCCGGGGGTTTCCCGTTTCCGGAGGGGGAAACGGAGGCCCAGAGAGGGGCAGTGAGGCACATAGACCTGAAACTCGACCCTCTCACACGCAGACGTTTTAAAATCGCAATAGTAGGTGAAAAAACACTTTTCATCATATTAGGTGAAAAAGCAGAATACAAAATATATCCGAACTGAATACATAAGATAGGCCTTCGCCGAGCACCCTCCGTTATCTCGCCGTACTTGCTGCTCCCCTCGACTTTGTGTATGAAACTTGTTTGTGCACGTCCCCTGGGCTAGCTGTGCGCAGAATCCCGCAGTTCTCGGGTCTCGGAAGGTGATATGGCGCATATCTATGTTCTGCATACATTCAGCGGGGTTCGGGGCAGTGTTTGGAATCAATACATTAATATTTTCACAGATATATCTCTGTCTGTCTATCTATCTATCTATCTATCTATCTATCCTAACTCTTTAAGGGATAAGGAACAACCATAAGTAGCTTCACCTGAGATCAGATCAAGTTTTCAAACTTAAGAGATTTTCCAGAAAACAGGTTGGAGAATTGCAGATAAGGGACTGGGCTCCTGATGTCACTGTCTGCTTCTCCTCCTCGCCGAGGGGTGTGCCACGGCTGCTGAGCTGTGCCTTTGCAGGGCACCCCCACCTCCATCACTAACAGTGTGTGCCACCTGGCGCCTCAGTTTCCTCATCTGTAAAATGGGCTCCGTAATGCCTTCCTCCCGAGGTTCTGGTGGGGAGTGAATGAGACCGCGGGTGTGAAGCACTAACACTGTGTCTAGCACGCGGCACAGATGGTTAAGATTGAGGTTTGCCTATTCCACAAACGTTTCTACGTATTTTGAAATTATCTGGATAGGCGGTACCTGTCCATGGTTAACCTCCCCTGCCCAGTCAGTCTTCAGAGAGATCACCAGTTTCTAGACATAAACAAGCCTGTCTGTATCTCTCACCCCCATTTTCCTTTTACCCCAGATTATAGCATTGTATTCCTTTCTATGCTTCCTTCTCCTTAACATTTATTTTGGGTGTTACTTAACATCCTATATAATAAAAGACTAATATGCAAATTGTCCCCGCAACCGGGAGTTCGACTGGGAGTTCAACTGGGAGTTCAACCGGGAGTTTTGTGTGTGTGTGTGTTTTTTTTTAAATAAGATAGCTTTTTTAAAAAAATGTATTTTATTGAATTTTTACAGAGAGGAAGGGAGAAGGATAGAGAGTTAGAAACATCGATGAGAGAGAGAAACATCCGTCAGCTGCCTCCTGCACACCCCCCCACTGGGGATGTGCCCGCAACCAAGGTACATGCCCTTGACTGGAATCGAACCCGGGACCCTTCAGTCCGCAGGCCGATGCTCTATCCACTGAGCCAAACCGGTTACAGCTCAACCGGGAGTTTGACCAGGATGTGGGGCGGCTGGCCAATTGCCCGAGGCCCCTCCCTCACCCCATCAGGGGTGGGGCCAGCCTACCAACCACCCTTGCCCCTTCCCCCCAGCCGTGCACAAATTTGTGCACCAGGCCTCTAGTATTTACATAATTTCTTCTTTATTAAGATATGTAACATACCTGTAAAAATAATAAGTTTGAAGAATGAAAATTAAAGGAACACTACCAACTTAAGGAATAGAACATTTTCGTATCCTCAAAACCCCCACTGAATCTTTCACTCTTCTTGCCAAATACTGTGTAACCACTGCTCTGAGTATTGTTACTAATTTTCTTGTTTTTCTCTGTAGTTTTTTACTGTTGATATATCTCTAATGAATGCAATGCACGGTTTTGAATTTTTTATAAATGGGATCCTAATATATATCTTGTGGGACTTGACTTTTGCATATAATATGTGTATTAGATGCATCCTTGTTGATGTGAGTAGCTCTCTACTTGGTCTTCGTTGCTTTGAATTCCATGGTATGATTATACCTGCTTTACGGAGGTGTTCTTCAGCTGTACTCTTGCCAGTGTTTTGCTATTACGTGGTGCTTTTACAAACGTATTTCCTGGGGCCAGTGTGGAAAAGTTTCCGTAAGGTATATATCGAACAGACTTCTAAGGACACCCAAATGAGCTAGCAGTACCCAGTTGTCTGAAGTGGTTGTAAGAGTGTATGCTCTACCAGTGGTGGATGAAAGTTTCGGTCTCAGCCACTCTGAAGGATTTTTCCTATCTGGTGATGGTTAAGACTTTAATCACGGTGGTTTTAATATTCATTTGCCTGATGACATTGAGGTGGAGCATCTTTTTATGTATTTATTAATAATTTGTGCATCCTCTTTGTAAAATTTCTGTTGCTTATTTTTCTCTTATAGTTGTCTTTCCCTTATTTGTAGGCGTTCCCTATATGTTCTGAATGCAAATATTTTGTGGCTTAAATACCCTCTGGTTTGTAGCTTGTCTTCTATTTCTCTTTTCCATTCTCCGGTGTTTTTGGTGAACAGAGTCATTAATGTTAACAAAGCTGAATATATCATTATAATCCTTTATGATTTATACTTTTTAAAAATCTTTTAAAGAAATCCTACCCTACTTTTGGTCAAGAAGATATTCTTTTAGGCAGTGTGGCCTGGGTGGGGGAGGGATGGTGGTGGGGGGGGAGATATTCTGTGTTGTTGTACCAAAGTTTCATAGTGTTTCCCTTCTTATGACCTTAATCTTTAGCCATAGATTTTTGTACATAGTGTGAGGTAAGGGTCTCGTTCTTTTTTCTTTCCCATGTATGGATAGTCAGTTGTTTTGGCACCTTTTATTGAAAAGTTTGCTTTGATCTGGCATTCCATTTCTCCAACATGTCAAGTACCCGTACATATTTACAATTCTGTTCTGAGTCCTTTATTCTGTTTCATTGATCTTTGTCTATTTCTATACCAGTATCACATTTTATTCACTGCTCTAGCTTTCCAGTTACTTGGTACCTGGTAGGACAAGTTCTCCTTTATCTTTTCCAAGAATGCCTTTGCTGCTTTGCCTTTATGTTTTCCATGAAATTTTAGAATCATCTTTGTCAGATCACACACAGACATAAAGCCTATTGGGAATTTGACTGGAATTGCGTTGATTTAGTTGCATTGGATTAATTTGGATTTAATTTTTTTAATCCTCACCTTAGGATATGTTTTTATTGATTTTAGAGAGAGAGGAAAGGGGAGAGAAAGAGAGAGAAACATCACTGTGAGAGAAACATCAGTCGGTTGCCTCCCACACACGCCCCGACTGGGGATGGAACCCACAGCCTTTTGGTGTGTGGGATGAAGCTCCAACTAAGTGAACTACCTGGCCAGAGCCTAATTTGGATTTTAAAGTGATTGCTTTCGACATCTTGTCCCTAAGTATTATATTTGCTGTAGGTTTTTGTAGACAAAGGAATTTCCTTCTCACCCGAGAATATTTTTTCCATTGATTTTAGAGAGTAGAAGGGGAGGAAGGGAGGGGGGGGGGAGGGGAGGGGGGAGAGAGGAAGAGAGAGAGAGAGAGAGAGAGAGAGAGAGAGAGAGAGAGAGAGAGCTGGATCTGAGGTTGAGGGAAAGGAGGATCAGGTCTGTGGTGTTTGCATGACTGTGGACTGTACCACCTAAAGCAGGTGATTTGCAAAGAGCACTCAGGAGAAAAAGGGTTGCAGATGCTGAAAGGAGAAGGAATCCGGTTTAGGATTTGTTGAGGTTGAGATGCTGGTGAAAGAGGCTCGAGGAAAGCTTGTAGGCAGGCAGGGAAACCGATCCTGGGACAGTGCATCTTTCCAGCTCCGAGGTCCAGCTGGTGATGCTGTTGGAAAGAACAGTAACTGGTCTTTTTGTGCATCTCCTATGGGCCAGGTCCTTGGCAAACATTTGGTAGTCATATCTCACTTAAACTTATGCCTTAAATATAGTTATTATTACCCTCATATTATAGGTGAAAAGACTGAGGCTCAGGGAGATTAAACGTGTTATATTTGCCTAAGTAACGGCAAATTTCTTGTCAGATCATGGCATCACCTGAAGTGAATGTTAAAAATCTCAGAATGCCAGGCCCCTATGCAGTCAGAACCTCCAGGAAAGAAGCCATGGGTGCATATTTTTAATGCACAGATTATGTGATTTTTAAGCTCAGGCAGGCCTAGCAAGAACTGGTCTCAGAGCCATCTGTCCAGTTCTGAACCCGCGCTCTTAGCCCCTGTGCAACGACTGGACCCCTGGCAGCAGCGGGCTTTTTGATCAGCTCTGATCTCTGTGGTTTGTGGAAAGATACTGTTTTAATAGAGAGCAGGAGGTTTAGAAAGTACCCTGTAGTCCTGTGAGGTCAGTTTTATTAGTGGTTTGGGAGAAGGGAAGGAAACTAACACGTATTCAGTGTGTGCTAGCATTTCTCTAGGCAGTGAATGTTACTCTAATTTTTTAGTGAGAATATGGGGCCTCAGCTAAATTTATCCAGGGCCATAGAGCTGGTAAGTGACTAAGCCAAGTTTCAGATCTAGAATCATCTAATAGTGAAAATAGCTAACACTTATTTAGTGCTTCGTCTGTTACCAGGCTTCTCTGTGTGTTATTTCATTTATTCCTCATGGTAATTGTGTGGAGAACGTTTTTATCATTATTCTGATTTTACTGATCCGAAACTGAAGCACTTGGAGGTGACGTTTCCCAATTTCACACCCGAGGTGATGGAGCAGCTGTGAATGCCGGCCTCGGGTTGGCTCCGACCCACGCATTTCACCACTGCCCAGTACTCATTTGACTAGTCCCTGGCTTGTGTCCTTTTCATTTTTGTATTATTCAGCATGTTGACCTTGATTTTAGAAACCATAACAAACTTATATTTGTTAATGCAAATTCATACACAATCTAGCACATTGCTTTTGATGTGTTCAGAGGTAAGTTGATTTCATTTATGTCTTTTTTAGCTCCGTCACCATGCAGGGTAGCTCCAGAAGAACGGGCACCATGACTGATGTCCACCGGCGCTTCCTCCAGTTGCTGATGACTCACGGAGTGCTGGAGGAATGGGAGGTTAAGCGCTTGCAGAAGCACTGCTATAAGGTCCATGACTGTAAGTATCGTTTTCCTGTTCCCAGGAGGCTCTGGAGCTGTGTGATCAGGGGCTAGTGACATTGGTATAATGCCAGGTAACCAGTCAGCCCATCCTCCTGACCTGGCCATTCAGGGCTCTCACAGTCTCCCTTCAGCCCATCTTTCTCATCTCATCTTTGACTTGTTTTTCAGTAAATCTTGCACTTAGCTCAGGTTAGGTAAGACTTGGCCTCTGAAGCAGTGGAGTCATGGTTCACAGCAGGGCTCCAGCACCGCCTCGAGCCTGAGTTTCTTCACCACTAAACGGGGAGAATTCATTGTACTTGACATACTGTGGTTCAGAGTTAAGAGACATGATCCATAAAGAACACCTGGCACAGGAAAAGTGCTTAGTTGGCTATTGGTAGTTAGAGGGCAGCTTAGCATATGGTTCAGGGCGCAGCCTGGGACGTGGCCATCCCTGGAAAAGTGCCTTCCTGCTTTGCTGGCTGTCGGCATTTGGAACATCTCAGTGGTTGTTGGGAGGGTGAATAAGATAATACACGTGAAGCACTTAGGGACAGGACCGCTGGTGCGTACTAACTTTTCAGCAACTGGAGGTTTCAATAAAGCAACGGGATCAATGTTGATAGATTGATAAAATCAGTATTAGGTCTTGTCGAGTGTCAGCCTGGGTAGGTCTTATGGAGTTAAAAGGAAAGTTTATATTTTTTAATATTTATTTATTTATTGTTAATCCTCATCAGAGGATATTTTCCCATTGATTTGCAGAGAGGGTGTAAGGGAGAGATGCAGAGAGAGAAACATTGATATGAGAAAGACACATTGATTGGTTGCTTCCTGCACGCACCCAGACCACAGATTGAGCCTGCAACTGAGGTATGTGCCCTTGACTGGAATTGAACCGGGGATGCTTCAGTTTGGGGACTGATGCTCTATCCACTGAGCCAAACAGGCTAGGGCAGAAAGTTTATAAATTATACTTGTTGTATGATGCCGTTGTGTTAGGTTTTGTGTAAAACTTAGTGATTTTTATTGTTCATGAGTGCATACACCTGCATGTGAAAATATGGAAGTGGACTGGAAAGATGTGCAGCACACTCACATGCTTGCCTTTGGAGAGAGGAGGAGAGGAATAGGCTTGTCAACAGAAATCAAAGGACTTCATCTTTACCCTGTTCTGTTCTTTTATTGTCAAAAAAAGACTTGAGGCAAACATGGCATTATTAGTTTAGTCTAATGGTTGTCACTTCTGATGAATGAGAATATAGGTTTTATATGCTGTGTTTTTGTATTTTCTCTATTAAAATTATTTTTTAATCCTCACCTGAGTATATTTTTTTTATTGATTTGAGAGAGAGAAGAAGGAAGAGAGAGAGAAAAAAACATTAATGTAAGAGAGAAACACTGATCAGTTGTTTCCCCCACGGGCCCCGATCAGGGATCAAACTCACATCCTGGGCATGTGCCCTGACCAGGAATTGAAGCCCCCACCTTCTGGTGTACAGGATGGTGCTCCAACCAATTGAGCCACACCGGCCAGGACCTCTCTCTATTTTTAATTGTTAAAAGAAGAGTGGAAAAAAGACGTGAGCCAAGTCAAGAGGGGTGAGGAAAGGTATGGAAGAGGCTTCAAGCACCTAGTCCTAGGCGGAGGGACACGAGGCCCAGTGTCACTTTGGAGACTGCGTCTGCGGCATATAGAGGCGGAAGCCAATCCCGGAGGGTGGAGGAGTGTGTGCGTCAGGAGGGAGAGAGTACAGAAACAAGTCCATTCATGACATGCAGAAGGGAGATGGAGAGGGTGGCAGGTTAGAGAAGAGGCACGGATTGAGCCACTGGTCCATTGAGGTGTTCTATGGGGAATTCTGGGAGCTTTGTTATACATCCACAAATAAAGGCTTGACGGGTCTATAGTAAGGAAACCTGTTTACCTTTGTTAATCCTGTGTATCCAAACTTAACTGACAAATAATAGACTTCAGGAAACCCTAGATAAAACTATATGATGTGTGGGAAGAGAATAAGTTTTTTTGTGTGTAGGTTTACAGATCTGGAAAAACCCATAGTATGTATACCATAGTAGTGGTTTTTTCTTTTGGTGTGTGTGTTTTAATCCTCACCTGAGGGTATGATTTAATGATTTTTGAGGGAGGGAGGGAATAAGGGAGGGAGGGAAAGAGAGAGAGAGAGAGAGAGAGAGAGAGAGAGAGAGAGAGAGAAACATAGATCCGTTCCCTCCCGCATAGGCCCTGGCCTGAGGTCAAACCCACAATCTAGGTATGTGCCCTGACCTGGAATTGAATGGGGTGATGCTCCAACCAACTGGGTCACCTGGCCAGGGCTACCATAGTCGTGTTGTTCTCTCCTCTTAATTCTGTAGACAGTGCGGACCTCCAGGAGGATTTGAAGCTAGAAGTGACAGAATTAGTGCCGTGTTTGGGAACTCTCCTGGTGAGAACATATCTGCTCTAATTGCCTGCACTGTGGTGGACGGGGTCTTCGGTGAGAGCCTCCTTCATGGAATATTACACCTGTCAAGCTAGCTTCTCTTGCTCTTTAAAAAGTACAACAGGGCTTTAAACATACCCCTCAATATTCTTCAGTGATGGGCATAGCAGGCTTTTCTTGTCTCTCCGTAACAATTCATTCCTTCTCCCATTAGTATCTTATATATGTCCCGGATATGAACGTTATATAGATGGGGAAGTTTCATAGCTCACTGCAAAGAGCCGTATGATGCCTTAATACTAAGATTGAAAGTGTTTTTGCCTTTATTTGACCTTTAAAGTAGTTATGATCTAATATAGAAAAGTCCTGTAGAATGTGTCTAGGAAATGATTTATTCTCACACTTTATGTACCATTTCTGTACATCAAGATATGGTTATGGTTATCAGGGTAGAACTATAGTTTGTTTTCTCCTGTTCATGAAAAAAAAAAGGTCATTCACAGTATTATTCTTACTTGAGAGGTTTTAAACAAAGAATGATGGAAAGAAAAGACCTAAAATTAAGTAAATACTTATAAAACCAGTATTGTCAGTCTCTTATCTTTTGAGAGATGCCTAGGAAAGGCCCTTTTACCAACTGGAAACATATTTAGCTTTTAAGAGAAGTAAAAACAAAGGAGTAATTGCAGTTTCCCTTGGGTTTTGTCCAGTTTATCAAAGAACTTCCTGTTCTGGGCTTTGTTTTGGGGTCTCTTCTTACTGTCACTAGGGGAAAACAAATTTCCCAAATCTCCCGGCTAGTGAAGAATTTAGACTTTGTTCTGCGGTCCTGGTGGAAAGCCTTGGTTTTGGCCTTTGAATGGCACCGGGACTTGTATTCCTCGTGCCCCTTACATTCTGTGCCAGGGCTTGCGTACACGCATGTGGTCGTTCAGCACAACTTCCTGAGACTCTCCTGAGCACCAGGCCTCTGCTAGGGACAGCTGCCACAGAGATAAAGTTTTGCTGCATCTTGGGTCTTGTGCGTCCTACACATATAGAATCAGATGATTCCAGTAGACACTCCTAATGGTGGGTACAGGAGGCCTCAGGAGTGGTGGTTAAGAAGACTTGGATTTGCCCTCGCCGGTTTGGCTCAGTGGATAGAGTGTCGGCCTGTGGACCAAAGGACCGGGTTCGACTCCGGTCAAGGGCACATACCTTCGTTGCAGGCTTTTCCCCGGCCTGGGCCCTGGTCAGGGCACATGCAGGAGGCAACCAATCGATGTGTTTCTCTCTGTCTTTCCCTCTCTCTTGCACTCTCTTTAAAAGATTAATGAAAAAATATCCTTGGGTGAGGATTAACAAAAAAAAAAAGGAAGACTTGGATTTGAGGATTTCTGCTTTGGATTGAGACAGAGTAACAGGGACTAGTTTACCTTCTGTCTGAAATAATTAAAAATGGACAGACTATATGAAACACGGCATTAGTCAATGAAGGACAGTAATCTTTTGACAGAGACAGTGAGGGTTTTTCCTCTTTTTTTCCAAATCCTCACCAAAGGATATGTTTTTCACTGATTTTAGAGAAAGTAGAAGGGAGGGAGGGAAAAGGGAAAGGAAGGGTGGGCGGGGGAGAGAGAGAAACATCAATGTGAGAGAGAGACATGGATGGATTGCCTCCTGTACATGCTCCAACCAGGGATTGAACCTGCAAGATAGGTATGAGCCCTGACTGGGGATTGAACCTGAAACCTTTTGGTGCACAGGATGATGCTCCAACTGACTGAGCCACCTGGCGAGGGCGGTTGTCCCCCTCTTGACACGAAATACATGTTCTCTTTTCTAACACCACCTCTCCAATTCCCTAGACACCAACTAGATATCCAGTAACTTAATTCAGTCCTGATACTGACTGCCTAGCATTAGTATCAGATCCCACACATTAAAGGGGCTCAATTCCACAAGGGTACCCCCACTTCAGATGTCAGACCACCCTACTTCTCCTATGACACCCTCCTCAGGTTTAACAGTTTGCTAGAATGGCTTACAGATACCAGGAAAACACTCTACTTACGCCTGTCTGACCTGATGCAGCAGATGTTTCCTACAGAAAACTAAAGAGACCCTAAGGAGCAGGGCATAAGCAAGATATACAGAACCTCTGGGCTTAGAGCGAGAGAGGAGAGACTAGTCAACAACTCTCTGCACAGAGTTTAAAAAGCCAACAGCTATTTCTGATAAAAACCCTTAAAAAAGTAGGAAAACTAGGGAACTTCCTCAGCTTGATAAAGGAGACCTATGTAAACATCACACTTAATTGTGAAAGACTTAATACTTTCCCCCAAGAACATCCATTCTCACCATTTCTGTTGTAACCAGTACACTCAGGCAAGAAACAAATAAAGGCCTCCAGATGGGAAAGGAAGAAGTAGAACTCTATTCACAGACATGATCTTCTGTGTAGAAAGTCTATGGAGTCCTCCCCAAAGCTACCAGACATGGTAAGTGAGTTTAGTCAAGTTGCAGGGCACAGCATCCCACTTCTACCCACTAGTCTTAGCGTCTGTTGGTGTTTCTTCCCTAAATGCACTCATCCTTTATTGGTTACCAACTTGCTATGAGGAGCTATTCTATACTCTAGCACCAACCTTTTGTAATTATGTTGTGTTATGTTTTATTTTTAAACTGTAGTGGGTTTTATATTTTTTAAATTTATTTTTATTTTTTATAACTGTTAGTGGGTTTTAAAATTATCTATTGTCCCAAGGACAAATTAGGTAAAATATCTAAAATTTTAGATTAAAAAATTAGGAGCTGGCATTATTTCACTGAGCAGAATAAATAATATGATGTTCAGGCAAAAAGCAAGTTAATTTAAATACCTTAACAAGAATAGATCAGTGAGTACAGTATCAGAAGGACATTGGGGTTTGATAGATAGTTTCTGTTTTGTCAAACCTCTATCCACATTCATCCTAGCTTTCTTTTTCTCACGCTGACTTAGGAGACTAGACTTGCTTCGTTGTTTTGGTGAGTATTTAAGGCTCACGCACACAGTAGGCTGCATGCATGCATGTGAGTCACAGCGATACTGTTGACATCTTGGGTTAGTGTGCCATCTCGTATCTGTAGCTGTAAATACCTTCTCTTTCCAAGGAGGACTCAGTGATACTGAGAAGCTGGCTCCAAGTACTTTCTCCTCCTACAGTGATTTCATTGTACATTTCTCCTCTTTGGACATGATGAACAGTTAATAAACTTACGACTGTCTGGGCCTGCTTGCCTTTCCAGTTAATCAAGGGGAATTATGTCTGTGGTCATAACTGAAAAGTGGCATTAAAATCAGCATGAAAAGTAACATCTAACATGTAAATTTGAGCATCTGATGGGTCGTCTCAGCTTTGCTCAGGTGAAATCTCAGGAAGAGGAAGCTTACACAGCAGGGACAGAGCCAGCTGCTCTGGTTTTAGGGTGGCCGGCCATCCCCTGCAGAGCCTTCATCAGCAGCTTGGGGTTCCCCGAGGCAGGTGGGAGTGGGGCCTGCCACTCATCTCAACAGACCACCTGTTTTCAAAGCGTGAGACAAAAATGAAATGCACATTAACAGCATCAACAGTAAAGTTGAGCTGAAAGTGGTTTAGTTTTCTGCGATGACTCAGATTGGACTTCAGGACTTGCCCTGCCTCAGTGCCTTCACGATGAAGGCACTGCTCTGTTGCTCCCTGGGAACTGACCGGCACAGCTCTGGTGAGAGGGATGGTGATAGGTGTGTTTCCTGCACATGTGGGGACAGGGGCCTACGTCCACTCCAGCCGTGTTGTTTTATGGGTTTTAGGGCATGCGGCTGATATGCAGGAACTGTGCCAAGCACTGAGAAATAGGTTTTATGCACTGTCATTTGAAGAAAGGACAAAGACTTCCTAACTGAAATAAGCTCTTGATTAAAAAAAAAAAAGATTTACATATACGCACCTGGAAACAGATCTCTCAACCAAAGGTTTGAAAAAGTCCATTGTTAAAGCCTTTCCACCCTGTACCCGCCGAGTCCTGCCGAGTCCTGGCTAATCCACCTTGTCACCCGCGCTGTCATTTTTCTCTCTGTGATTCAGACTCCTGAGGGTTAAGGTGTCAGGTTACATTGTTGTTGAGCCCTGAAATGTTTTTTAAGCTTTTATTATGGAAAGAGTGAAACAGAGAGAAAGCAGAGAGAATAATACAATGAGACCTCTTGTACCCATCACCCAATTAAAATGATAACTCATGACTCATCTTGTTTTATCTGTACTCAAACCTACTTACCCCATATTATGTTAAAGTAATTCTGAGGCATCATTGCGAATCTAAATAAGACTTTTCTTTTTTACAATGCATGCTCAAGTCCTTTTGTCACTGCCCCAAACTGAAGTCCAGGCATCTGACTTCTGGTCCAGACTTTGTCACGTACTGGCCCTGTAATCTCAGGTAAGTCCTTAACCCCTGTGGCCCTTGGTGTCCTCTTTTGAAGAACAGACTGTGCCGCATCCCAGCTCACCTCCGTGGAGGGTCTGATGGACAGACCGTAAGGGGCAGAGCGGTAGCACGGGGTGAATGATGTGCAGATGGAGAGAATGACTTGTCTAATATATTTGCTGCACAAAAGACAGCTCTCCTCCCTCCATTCTTCTCAGCACCGTTCACCAGCCATACTTGGGGAGCGCCATTGTCACCTCCCATCTTTTCACTCACATATCTGAATTTCGAGAGAACCTTTTCCCCCTGGAAATTGATGCAAAAGCCACAGTCTGAAAAGTGACCCCTCACACACCTTGGTGGCCCACTGTCCCTGCTTGCCAGCCTTTCCCGGGCCTGGGGTCTGCTTTCTCAGGCCTAACGTGCTCCCCCTCCCGCTCCCCTGTCTGATCCAGGGGCCGAGCTTCCCCACTGTCGGCGCCACAGTCAGCAGGACCCCCCAGCCAGCCTCATCAGATGCGAGGGCTATGACAGGGCCCACAGTGGTTGGTCCCCTGGGGTCTTATTTTTTGCTGTTATTTCCTCTGCCTAAAAATAGCATTTCCTATCTGATGTCTAGTTTGGAACAAAACTACTTATTGTTCAGAAGTTAGGGCAGCAGACTTCCGATTGCCTGCTGGCCGAGAATGCAGCGAGCCCTAGGTACCAGAACCCAGTGGGGGGGCTCGATTAGTAAGAAGAGGTTTGTTGGTTAAATTAAAATTTTAATTTTTTAGAAAAGGAGGTAATATGTACAGGGGTGGCCAGAAAACAATCTCTCAGAATGAATTGAACCAATCCCCGCTTCTCAGAGGAGAAGTGTCCCATTTTGCTCAGTGCTGCCCCAGCATGTCCACTGCCCTGAGTCCAGTTTTTTAATTTCCCCAACAAAAAGGCATTTCCTGCCAGAGAAAGTGCTGTTCTGTCCTTTCCTGGGTCTTTGGCCTTTAGTTCAGCTCCTCCTGCAGCACTGTGTGCTGACCCCCCGGGACCTGGACGAGTGCTGAGGGCTGGACCTCCCTTCTTTGCCACGGAAGTGATGGCGATGGCCTGGGTTCAGCCTCCAGTGTCCTCTGAGCGCAGCCCTCTGTCTTCAGCACCGCCTCGGGCATCTCCCAGGCACTGCAGACACTTCATCTTTCTCTGGTGTCTGAGTCCCTCTTTGTGACTCCGAAGATGCAGTGCCTGGTCCAGAGGATGCCCGTGTGACTGTGGTAGGTCTGGCATGGGGAGTGTTCTCAGAGCATTGGCTGTGCTCTACAGAGGCTGTGGCTTACTGCCAGCCTGGGATCTGGAGCAGGGCAGGCCTGGGCTCCACTTCCAAGTTGTGGGAGCTCTGGAGAACTTATTTAACATCTCCCAGCCCCTTACATGTAAAGATGATATTAATAACTCACGGAGTTACTGTTCTTGCAGTGATGAGAAGAACCAAGCTAATGAACGGTGGGCAGCACATTCTAAGGTGAATTACAGCCCCACATCTGCAGGCCTAACAATAGCGACTTCACCACAGCCCACAGAACGTGCCCAGGTATAGCCTGCTGACAAGTAGAACACAGGTGGCACCTAAGCTCTGCAGACCCTTGCTTGCTTCAGATATGGTGCTAAGTGCCGGGTTAGGGTGTCTGCTCTCTGAGGAGAGGCATGTGATAGGCGCAGCCTTGTTCCTCACTTCTTGTAGCTGTTCATCCCACGTCACTGACTGCGGGTCAGCAGGATCGAGGGACCTAGGCTCTGATCCAGCTCTAGCTGCAAAAAACCTCTGATACTTTCATACTTACATGAAGTTTGTAGTGTTTTTTTTCCCGATTAGTTTGGATTCTGAAGGGAGAAGTGCTTTATTAATTAGTTCTGTGAAGTCCTTAAAGTGGTAGAACCAAGACTGGAAATGAAATAGTTGCCTCAGAATTGTGTGATCCGTTTTTATGTTGTGCACTTCATCTTGGGCGTGGACTCATAGGATATTGGAGCCAAATGGATCCTCCGGTGCTCCGGCAGCCCAGTGCATCCCTGCAGATTTGCAAGCGGTAGCCTCGACCATGAGCTGTAGCCATAGGGGAGGGGCTGGGCAGAGCAGTGAAGATGAGCTGGTCTGAGGACAGTACTGGAAGTGCTAATCTGGTGTAACCTTGACACGTAATGAGCATGTTAGGGATCTTGTTAGTGAGCCAGAGACCCCAGTTATGGCCAACTTCAAAAGGAACGTCCGTGTTGGGAGGCTCCTGGGGGAGGGGCACACAGGGCTGACTGATGGCTGGGTGCCAGGCTGAGGAATTGGCAGGAACCAAGGAGCACAAGGGCTCAACCATAGCTGCACCTCATGGCCAAAGCCACCTCCAGCTCTCCCCACTGCCCTGCCTCAGGCTGAGTGTGCCGGACAGGCTGAGTGTAGCCGCTGGGCCCACTCCTGGCTGACCTAAGATCTGCCTCTTTAGCTTCCTGCCCTCTGGTTCTCTGGATATGGGATAATTCTCCCACCAAAATCATACATATAGGGGAAAGGCAATTTAAAACAACAACAAGAAAAGCTAGGGTCTGGTTAGGGTTGAAAACGGCTGCTAGGCAGCCAGGTATCACCAGACGACTTCAGTGTGGCATGGGAACTGTGGAGGGTGCATGGGAACTGGAGGGTGGCATGGGAACTGTGGAGGGTGGCATAGGAACTGTGGAGGGTGGCATAGGAACTGTGGAGGGTGGCATGGGAACTGTGGAGGGTGGCATAGGAACTGGAGGGTGGCATGGGAACTGCATCTGGTCGGGTCAGGGAGGGCCTATATAGGAGGGGACATGTCCGGATGCTAGAGAACTGGAGCCTGGGTGGTTGGAGCCAGCGGTGGTGGTAGGAACACGATGGCAGGGATGTGTGCGAGGCATGTGTGAAGTTGGGGGTAAGGCGATGGGTGGCCTTCAGAGGTGGGAGAAAGGGGGAGACTTGCCAGGGACCCACAGAGAGGTGGGCAGGACTGGGCTGGAGCGCACGCACTGCTGGCCCCATGGCACCGGCTGCCTCTGTTGCTGCCAGAAAGTTAAGTTGGTGGGGGAGTGTCACTGAGCAAAAGAGAAGTTTATTCTCAGGTTTCTGACACAGGGTGTCGGTGACACGTAGAATATCAGCAGTGAAGAGGGACACGTGGCCCTGAAGGAAGCTTGTGTGGTAGGAGAGGGTGGGACTCAAGGGAACGTGAGCAACTGAGCAGATGGCTGGTTTCTGTAATAAGTAAGGACAGCAGTCGGAAGTAGCTTTTAAAATAAAAATACAGTAAAAACATTCATGTTTTTGAAATATGAGACTAGACAGCAAATCAGAGGTGGTGGGGAGAGAGGACAGTGCAGGGTGGCTCATCTTCACGTGGCCCAGATGTCTGGAAAGTCTGATGTATTAGAATGCGTTTGATCTGCCCCCAGAGTGCATTTTTCTGAATGGTCCCCAGGAGAGGCCTTTTCAGTGGAAAATGTGAACCATCACTTTCAGAGGGAGGTGGGACTTGCCGCTGTACCACTGAGGCGAACAGGAGTGGTTCCTGCTATGAAGAACCCTGTCAGTTAGTCAGTGAGAGGTAGTTCTTGCAGGTCTGAGGTTCCCAGAGTGTGTGCTCTGCAGGGAGGTTTCCAGCAAGCCAAGGCACAGGCCTGTGCAGAACAGCAGGCCCACCCTCCGTTCTGGGTGGTGGGGCAGAGGAAGAAGGCGCAGAAGCACTTTGCACTGGGGGCAGCCGAGAAGCTTTCATGGAAAAAAGTGTCATTTGAGTTGGCTTTCATAACTAGTAGGCAGAAATAGGAATGAGAAGGAGGGAGGCCTTTCAGAAAGGAAGGACGTAAGCAGAGGCACGGAGGCAGGAAATATGGTCGTGTCTCACCCCTCTGATCACAAGTTTTCAGCAGCTGTGGCTAAATTTCATTGTCATTCTACTGTCAAGATTCTTGTCTATCTCCTTTATGTGGCCCTCATGGCTGTGCCTTCCCCTGCCACCAGCGTGATCTTTTCTTTAATGATATTTATGTACACAAGGAGCTTACAAATACCTTTCTCTGTCGGAAGTCAAATACAGAGAGCGTTTAAATGCCCTGGGATGACCCCCGTGGTCATCAACTTGGTGGGTAATCTGCCAGGCCTTTTTCCTGCAGTAATGTTTCCTTGGTTTTATTATTGTTTTTAACATAAATGGTCCCACAAATGTGTTTTCTGCTGGTTTTTCCCTCTCAGAGTGATTTTTAAGGCACAAATCTTTTGAAATCAATTATTTAAAAATTTTTTATCATTTTTTTAATTTCCAATTACAGTGGACATACATTATTATACTAGTTTCAGGTGTATACCCCAGTGATTAGACATTATATAACTTGTTAAGTGATCATCCCCATAAATCTCACGCCCATCTGATACCATACATAGTTAATAGAATATTGACTATGTTCCTTAGGCTGCACTTTATAGCCCCATGACTATTCTGTAACAATCAATTTGTACTTCTTAATCCCTTCACCTTTTTCACTCATCCCCCAACTCCCCTCCCATCTGGCAACTGTCAAAACATTTTCTGTATCTGTAAGTCTTTTTCTGTTCTGCTTGTTTGTTTTGTTTTTTAGATTCAATTGTTGATAGATGTGTATTTATTGCCATTTTATTATTCATATTTTTTATCTTTTTTTTCTTCTTCCTAAAGAAGACTCATATAATACTGGTTTGGTGGTGGTGAACTCCTTTAGTTTTTTCTTGTTTGGGGAAGCTCTATATCTGTCCTTTGATTCTAAATGATAGCTTTGCTGGGTAGAGAAATCTTGGTTGTAGGTCCTTGCTTTTCATCACTTTGAATACAAACCTCAGTTCTCAAACATCTCCCATCTTGAACAATTCAGTTCTCAACTAACTTGTTTATGGAAAAAATGTCTGTTGTCCAACAAAACTTCAGTTCTCAACCCGATAACCCTTTACTGCTGAAAGCTATGTGATCAGTCACGTGTCTCAGGCAACAAAGGAGAGAATGCGTGAGTATAAGTCAGTTTATTGCTAAACCTCACATTATTAACATCTCAGGAAATTGTTCTGTGATTATTTTCATGTTCTTTTGCTTTTTGTTGCTGCTTATTGTTGTTATTAAATACCTACAGTAACTCGCCATGGGTCCTAAGGAGGTTAGTGGTAGCAGCAAAGTGAAAAGGAAAGTTGAGAGAACAGTGATAGAGCTTAAAAAGAAATATTTGCACTCTGGCTGGTGTCCCCAGTGGTTAGAGCACTGGCCTGTGCACCAAGGAGTCGAAGCTTTGATTCCAAGTCAAGGGCATGTACTGGGTTGCAGGTTCGATCCATGACCTCCGGGGCGCATGCAGGAGGCAACTGATTGATGTGTCTCTCTCGAGTTGATCTCTCTCTCTCTTTCTCTTTCCCTCCCTCCCTCCTTCCCACTCTCTCTAAAAATCAATGGGAAAAATATCCCTGGGTGAGGATTTTTTTTTAAAAAAAGGAAAACATAATTGCAAAGTATGATAGAGGTGTTTGTGTGTGTCTGATCTGGCTATCGAGGATGGCATGGCAAAATCGACTCTCAGCACAATTTTAAAACATAAAGAGGCCATCAAGAGTGCTGATGTTGCTAAGGGTGTGAAAGTGCTCACGAAACAATGATCACCTGCAATTGAGAAAGGTTAAAACAGGGAATCATTTGGGGGTCTGGAATGGAGTAATTCAATTTACATTTTTTCTAATGGGAAGAAATGATTTGGTTTTCAAACAAATCACTTCTAGAACAGCCTTCTGGAATGAATTAAGTTTGGGAACCGAGGTTCCGCTGTATTTCTTGCCACTCCCTTCTGGCCTGCATAGTTTCTTTTGAGAAACCAGCTGACAATCTTATGGGAACTTCCTTGTAGGTTAACTGCTTTTCTCTTGCTGCTTCTAAGAATCTCTTTGTCTTTAAACTTTTTTATTCATTTGTGATGTGTCTTGGTGTAGGCCTCTTTGGGTTCATCTTGTTTGGGACTCTGCGATTCCTGGACTTGTATGTCTATTTTCTTCACCAAGTTAAGGACGTTTTCTGTCATTATTTTTTCAAATAGGTTTTCAATTTCTTGCTCTCTCTCTTCTCCTTCTTGCACCCTCATGATGCAGATGTTGGTACGCTTGAAGTTGTTCCAGAGGCTCCTTACACTATCCTCTTTTTTAAAATTCTTTTTCTTTTTGCTGTTCTGATTGGGTGTTTTTTGCTTCCTTTTACTCCAAATTGCAGGTTTGATTCTCAGCTCCATCTTCTCTACTGTTGTTTCCATGTAAATTATTCTTCATTTCAGTTAGTGTATCCTTCATTTTTGACTGGTCCTTTTTTGTGTTGTTAAGGTTCTCACTAAGTCCATGGAGCATCTTTATAACCAGTGTTTAATCTAGTAGACTGCTTGTCTCCATTTTGTTTAGTTCTTTTTATGGAGTTTTATTCTGTTCTTTCATTTGGGACATGTTTCTCTGTCTCCTCCTTTTGGCAGCCTCCCTCTGTTTGCTTCTATGCATTGGAGCTGCCACGTCTCCCAGGCTTGAGAGAGTGGTGTAATGTTGTAGGTGTCCTGAAGGGTCCAGTGCCCCAGCCTTCCTGATCACCCACCCAAACTGGGCACTCGAGGTGCACCTCCTGTGGGGACTGTATACACCCTCCTCTTGTAGTTGAGCCTTGAATGCTGTTGGTACATCAATGGGAGGGATTTACCCCTGGGCCAATCAGCCGCAAGGACTGGCTGCGACCACAGACCACTGACTTCTGACCACCATGGAGGATTAGCTGTGCAGGGGTCCACCCCACAGATCAGGACTTACTTCAGCAGGTCTCTGGTTTCCACCGAATCTGCCACTTAACTGTCGCTTGTGAAGGTGGTTGGGTGGTGGTGCTTTGATGTGATCTGAACTGTCCACTGGGTGCGCTGGCTCTGGGGCCTCCTGGGATGTGCAGGCTAAGGTCAGCCACTGCCTGTGTTCTGCCCAGGGCCATCTGGCATGAGCTATAAAGCAATCTGCAGATGGCTGCTACTTGTGCGGGGCTTGAAGGTGCCCTGGGAAGGCCAACCTGTGAGCCAAGGCTGACTGCTGTTAGGACTGGGCCTGGGCCACTTAGTAAGAGGTATGGGGCTTGCTGAGGCCAAATGCTGCTTATTTGAGATTTTAGGAAAATCTGAAGCATGAGCCAAGAGAGGCCATTCATATGGAAAAGCCACTGGGAAACAGCGTGGGTGGGCCCCAAAGTTGGGTGGGGCGGGGCCTCAGGGAATCTCAGATATGGCACAGCCTGCTGTCTCTGGGAGGGGAGGGCTCATCAAAGGAACAGTGGCCTCTGCCAGCACTTCTGTCTGGGGGAAAGCTGCCCCTCCAGCTCTCGCCCTGATGCTGGACAATTCAGTTCCTCCCATATGTCTCTGATGCCTTTCAAGCTGCTGCCCCAGAGCTGGAGCTCAGAGCGAGTGAGTCTGGGTAAGTCTGTGCGTGTGCCCTTTTAAGAGGAATTGCCTGGGACTCCAGCAGCCCTCTGTCTCACTCAGTCACAATCCTTGCTGGTTTTATAGCCAGAAGTTTTGGGGACTTATCTTCCTGGCACTGGAATCCTAGGCTGGGGGGCCGGGTTTGGGGCTGGGACCCTCATTCCTGAGGGGGAACCTCCACAGCTGAGATAGCCCTTTCGATTTTTATCCACCACATGTGGGTGTGGGACCAACTCATTCCACACCTCTGCCCCTCCTGCTAGTCTCAATGTGGCTGCTTCTTTAAATCCCTAATTGTAGAAGTTCCACCCAGCCCGATTTCAGGCAGTTCTGAATGATGGTTGCTCTGTTGTTTAGTTGTAATTTTAATGTGATTGTGGGAGGAGGTGAGTACTGTTTAAGCTGCCATCTTGACTGGAAGTTCAATTGATTATTGAAATAAGTGAAAAGAGTAATACATAATATTGGTTTTAAAATGTGTCATAGTATAAATGGTACGAAGAGGAAAGGTGACCCTGACCATCCTGCTTCCAACTCGGAAAGGCTCCCCATTGCCCACAGGAGGAAGGTCACACGCTCCCCTGCCCGCAGGGCCTGTGCCATCTGGCTCCTGCTTCCACTGCAGCCTCATCGGCCCTTCTGGCCCTTCTTCCCTCCCAGGCTCTCTGCTTTCCATTCACCCCAGACCCCTGCAATACTGGGTTGGGTGGCCCCACCTGGCGCTCTGTCCATCCCCTCCTCTGATTGGCTGATGGACCCTGCCAGTAGTAGCTGCCTTCTTGTAGTCTCTGGGCTGTGCGCCTGCTGTTGGCAACGTGGAGGTGGGAGAGCAGTCAGCCTGGCTGCTTTCACGTGCCTGATGGTGTGATGCTTGCGGCATCAGCCCCCTCTCCGCATCTGGGGGGAGGATGGTAGTGTCGGCTCGGAGGGCTGTTGGCAGGGTCAGTGAATTACTGTGTGCAGAATGCTGGGACCAGGGCATCTGTTGGGAATGCTCGGTGTGAGCTGCTGTTCTTCACTGTTTGTGAGGATATTCAGGGACAGAGGCTTCGTGTAGGGAGCTGAGACGAGGTGGGGAGCTGGGCTGTGAGTTGCGTGTAGCAGGTGCTCAGCACAGGTTCTGGGCACACAAGGGTGTGCGAGGTGCCGTGTGGGGATGGTATTGGGCATCAGGGAGCTGTGTGGGAAAGCAGGCTGGGGCTGTGAGCCAAGACAGAAAGACCACAGCAGGTTCACATACCTGTCCTGGGCCTTTCTACCTCCCAGGACCCGTTGTCTCTCCGGACAGACCAGGAAGAGAAGCCACATTCACCAGAGAGGCTGGGGCCTTTGCCCATTTCTGGCTTTGCTCTGCCGTTCAGGGTGACACACGTTTGATGAAGCACACCCCCTCCCCCTTGTCTGTTTGTTTCCAGGCAACGCTCCTGTGGAGAAGTTGGAGGACTTCATCCACAACATTAACAGTGTCTTGGAGTCCTTGTATATTGAGATAAAGAAAGGAGTCACCGAAGATGACGGGAGACCCATTTATGCGCTGGTAAGTGCCAGACAGAGCCCTCTAGTGGCATTTGTGAGGAACTGTTACTGAGACAACTGCCAGGTGCCTCCGGGGGAACAGGGTGACCCGCCTCAACGAGGGCTCTGAGACAGGAGGGAGACAGACAGATGGCTGAGCCCTGCCACCTCCCGACCTGGCCCGCTCTGTGCTCCCCAGGACTGTGGTCTCTATAGAACCCCCTGCTGTTTTCAGGGCGGGGTGACCAGAACCTGCACCTGGACTCTTGCCCTCAGTGCTCGCCTCACTGCCCCAGTGGGATGCATTTGACTTTGTTTTGTTTGTTGACCGTGTTCTGCAAGAAGTCACCCAAATGTATGGAATATTAGCATTAAAGGGATAAAATGCTCTTCATTTGGAACAAGACTTAGGAACTGTGGAAAGAAAAGGTGTGGGGCACAACAGATTGAGCCCATTTGGAGCCTCCTGTTTTTAGATTTTCCCTCCTAGTTAGCAAACAAGGTGAAGGAGAGGCGGGAGAAGCTGACAAGCCCCCCTGTTTGGCTAGGGAACTGTCTGAGGCCAATCAAAAGAGATCAGGCTCCTATCAGTCAGGCCCACGCAGACAGACTCCAGTGCAGGTTTCCCAAACTCTGTACCAGGGAAGAAAGGGTTGTGGAGTCAAATAACTGGAAATGCAGTTTAAACGGTGGGTCAGACCTCTTCACTGCCCTGCTCAGTGCTTGTGCGTGTGAAGCTCCAGGAGTATGCAGACAGATCTTCCAGATGTATCTTGAGTTTGAAAAATATTGTACAACTTCTGGAGCTCTCAAATCGTTGAGAATTAAACATGTTGACTGAGCTAAAGATTTATGTCTCTAATATCAGACTGGTTACAATCCCATCGTTGTGGCCCCACAGGGCCTGGACATAGGTCCTCATTGCTGGGAGGGAGCATCAGCAAGTGCATTAGCTGACAAGTGAAGGCACAGCCTGACCGTCATGCTGACTTGTTTTTTTAGGTGAATCTTGCAACAACTGCGATCTCCAAAATGGCCTCAGATTTTGCAGAGAACGAACTGGATTTGTTTAGAAAGGCTGTAAGTAATAGGGACTCCCACCAGCCGAGCTTCTTATGGGAAGCCTTCATCATTAGAAATGGAAACTGCAGTCTTCAGGGGCCACCGCCATTGCTGCCCAAGAAAGCCTTTGCAGGGGGATGTCAGTGAGCGCCCACCCCGAATTTACAGCTGCCCCGTGATGGTGGGGAGGTCACCGAGGCTGCCTGCGAGAGGGCTGGCCCAGGTCTGACCCCTGACGAGCATCGGGCCTCATGGGCGTGTGATGTAGGTGAACAAGCCTCACTGCAGGCACGGGCAGTGCGGTTTGGGACCGCCAGCAGCAGCACCGGGGAGCTTGCTAGGAAGGCCTCATCCCGTCCTCACCCAGACCCTTGGCTCATTTACACGGACCGGCGCTGCTCTGCATGCCCTGCTTCGGAGCTGGTTACTCAGTCCTCATTTCACTCACCTGGCAGAGTAGCTGAGTAAGACGGTTCTCAGCCCTGGGTGCACATTACAGTAACTGGGTCAGTAAAAATAATTTCGACATTTGGCCTCACAACAGGTCTATCCAATCCAGGTCCCTGAGGACAGAGTCCTAGACTCATTCCTTTCTAAGCCTCCTCTGGGGACAGTCAGCCAGGCTTGAGGACCAGGCTCTGAGACACCCTACATACCTGTGTGTGCAGGAAGCCTCTCCCCAGCGACTCCGCCCTGTGTCGGGCTGCTCGCCTGTCAGCCTCCCCCGCCTGGGTCCACAGTGCTTCTGCGGCTCCAAGCTTGCGCTCTCCCAGCCCACCCTGGCTCTGCTTTCTGCCCTGCCTGGCTCCAGCCTGCCAGTCAGGCAGCCTTGGGGGCCTGGCCACCTTTGAGCTGTAGGGGTGCAGCTTCATTTACTCACTTATCCATTTTTCAGCTTCTCCATCTTCGGGGAGGTAGGGACATGAGAGGTGAGGTGACCCTCTTTGATTTGGGAGCATTGAGAGGATTTATTTGGGACAATGTTACAAGAGTGACTGTTGAGGTAGAAGGAGTGAACATGATTATGGCTTTTTAATTTATTTTTTAATGAATTTTAGAGAGGAAGGAAGGAGGAGAGAGAGAGAGAGAGAGAGAGAGAGAGAGAGAGAGAGGGAGGGAGAGAGAGAGAGAGAGAGAGAGAGAGAGAGAGAGAGAAATATCAATCGGTTGCTTCTCATACAACCCCAACTAGAGCACTGGAGATCGAACTCACAACCTGGGTATGTGCCCTGACTGGGAATTGAACAGCCACTCTTTGGTGCACAGGTTAGTGCTCAACCAGCTGAGCCACTGGCCAGGCAGTTTGTGGCTTTTGATGCATGCGATGAGATGAGATTTCCTGAAGGACCGTACCGGTGTGCAGCTCTGCCTGTGATATGAGTAGTTTTACTAGCCCCCCTCCCCCACCAGGATTGGTATCCCTGCTTAAAACTTGTGTTTGCCAACTTAATAGATGAATGTGATACCTGCTGTTTATTCCAGTTGGAACTGATTATTGACTCAGAAACTGGCTTTGCCTCTTCCACAAATATTTTGAATGTGGTTGATCAACTTAAAGGCAAGAAGATGCGGAAGAAGGAAGCTGAGCAGGTGCTGCAGAAGTTCGTACAAAACAAGTGGCTGATTGAGGTACTCTGCCCCGTGGGCTCCCAGCTAGCGTGGCTCCCTTTTTAGAATTCATACTGTTTCCTTCAGAACCCGATTGTACCCAGCTGATGTCCTTCCAGGGCCCTCATCTGCTTTGATGCCCACATGCGATCTGTCCAGGGGCCACAGCCGGTGGCAGAGCCAGGGGTTGCACCCAGGTCTGTGGGCTGCAGGCAGTGTGTACAGCGGTGAAGAGCACAGGTGCAGTGTCAGGTCTGGGCCTGCATCATGGCCCGGTGACCTCGAGTTCTGCGTCTGTAAGAGGGAGTATAGGATCCACCTCAGGGCTGCGAAGGACGGAATGAGTGGTGTGTGTCAGGGGCCCGGAGATGGGCTCCCAGAGGAACTGCCTTCATTGTCGTGGTTAGCACTGTCCTGACGAGGACACACAGACCAGCTTGAGGCGTGGGGAGTCTGTGCGAGGATCAGACTGCAGCTTCTAGACAGCCATGTCTGGTTCTACTGATGAACAGAACTGATGCTTCCATTCTCTTCCCACAAAAGACAGGCTCCGCTCTTGCCCAGTTCACCACAGCACCCCCTCTCTGAGCTGTGGAGGAGCAGCTGGGGCCTGGGGGTGCTGGCTGGCCCCCGACCAGCCTTCCTGGGGCAGCACTGCGATCAGAGGGACACCCTCAGAATGGGCCCTCACAGACACACTTGTGGGCACCTCGCATTCATTACTACAGAGGACTCTAGTGCCGGGGGGCCCTCTATTGGGCATGGAGGTGCGCAGGCGGCTGTGTGGCCTGTCCGAGGCCCTGGGTGGGGTGGTCAGATGCAAGGCATTGGAGGTCACTTTGTGTGGTCTCCCCTGGAGGGCCTGGCACCTGCCTGGGCACCTGACACGGCCCTCCCTGTGACGCGTCCACAAGGCTGAGGAAGGTCACGGATGAGCACTGGGCAGTTTCAGGCATGTAGCCGGTGTTTCGTACACACGGTTCGAGCCCAACTCAGCTGAACAAGGTCCACTTGTCTCCCCTCAGATGTTTCTCGTGGGGTGAGAGCTGGTCACGGCAGTGCTGGGACACGGAGGAGCAAAGCAGACCGGCTCATGCTCTCAGGGGCTCATGGCCGGGGGTGGAGGGAAAGAGCCCAGAAATGAGTCAGCCATCTCCCTGAAGTACTTGCAGATAGAAAGCAAACATGATGTCATTATAACGTTAACAAAGGCGCCTGCCCGCGCTGAGGACTGGCACGAGCTGCAGGCTGCGGGAGGCAGCTGGGGTGGGGAAGCTTACCCAGGGCTGGAGGAGCAGCCTCTGCAAAGGCCCGGTGCCCCGAGGGGACAGGTGCTCAAGGAGCGGAGGCCAGAGCGTGCTGAGCACAGGCGTGAGGGGGACGCGGGACACAGTGAGCCTGCGCGATGGTGACGGGTTGGCTCTTCAGCAAGAACGGGGCAGCCTTGACGGGTCGAGGCAGAGACAAGGCTGTTTGCCCTGCACAGCTCAGGGTGCTGCAGAGGGGCAGGAGGGGGCTGAGTGCAGTTAGGCGGAGTGAGGTGGATGGGTGGTGGCTGTGGACAGGGACTCCATATGGATTTGGGAGCTTTTGAGAAGGAAACAGCTACAGGACTATGCCCACAACACCTGAGGCACAGCGCCCACGCACTCTGGCGCTGGACGGCCTGCAGTGCTGGACGGGAGTGCCTCCTGCCGCTCTCCTGCTCCCTGCAGCCAGCTCTTCGGCCTGACGCTCTGCACCTGTGGGCCCGTCTCCCTCTGTGTGGTCACTGGGGCCACTGTGGTGGCCGGAGTGGGTGAATGCACTTCCTGGCTTGGTCACACAAGCACACCATTTCCTGGGGCAGGAGCTGGGGTGGGGGTGCTTAATGTCCGAAGTGAGAGAAATTGCTCTTGCTTGTTGTAAAAATTAGACAGAAAGTAGCAGAAGCACAGGGGCCCTTGGGGATGATGTGGAGGCATCCGTCTTCAGGGGCACCTTCTGGCAAGGCGTCTCCCTCTCCCATCAGAGGCCAGGCTCAGACGTAACAAAATGGTCAACAGAGCACATCCCGGTTCATTGGTTGACTTTATGAATCAAGATAAACTTACAGGGGCTTCGGTGCCATTTGCCTCCGAACTGGTCCCCCTCAGCCAGCCGCCTCTTCCCTGTAACTTGGTGACAGGCCAGCTGAGCTCTTTCCTCGGGTTTCCCACACTTCCTGGTGTTCCCAGGGATTTTAGGTCACATGGCGTGTGGACTGTGTCTGGACCTGGGACCAGGGAGGCCCCCTCCTCCTCCCTCCCCCCTCACCCCCCCAGTGCCACCACAGTGTGACTTGGGGCCTGCCCCTGCCCTGTTGGCACAGTTCCCAGCTTTGTCTGTAAGGTGATGTGGCCGGACGTGATCTTGGTCTCTGGAGGCTCCAGGCAGCAGTGCTGGGAGGCACCTGGTATGCTTCCAGGGAGTGAGGGGACTGTCTTGAGTTCACCCCTTGGGGAGATTGTCTCCCTTCCTGGTCGGCCCCATTGTAGGTGGGCTGCTCTGCAGACTCGTGACTCATCTGTCTAGGCATGAGTGAGGTGCTCAGAAAATGTGAGGGCTTGGGGTCCTCGATTTCTTTCGGTCTTTGCCTAGGTTCCCACTGGGGGCGCTGCCGAGGGGCCAGTGTGGACACCGTGGGCCGGGGCTGGTGCACCCGAAGTGCTGAGGGCATCGGGCCTTTGTGCCTCTGGGCCCTGAGCCGTGTGGCTCAGAGGGAACAGGATGCCAGCGGGGAGGCTGCTGTGCGGTGGCCTAAGAGATGCTGCCCCGTTGTGTCCCTGCAGAAGGAAGGCGAGTTCACCCTGCACACCCGGGCCATCCTGGAGATGGAGCAGCACATCCGCGAGACGTACCCCGACGCCGTGAAGATCTGCAACATCTGCCACGGCCTCCTCATCCAGGTGCCACTGTGGGGCTCCCCACCGGGTGCGCGGCCCCGGCGCTCTGAGGGCACCTCACTGAACTGCGTGGGCCCCGGCCTCTGGCATTGCCGTCACCCCCGATGTGAGCAGGAGGGCCTCTCCTCGGAGGTGTCTGGACGACCCCATGAACGCAGTGCCTGGCCCTCTGCCGATCCCAGGGCTCTTGACTGTATTTTCTCCAGGAGGCGGTCAGAGGTCGGCCGTGTTCCTGTCATCTCGGCTGTTGTGTGGGGACCGTCCTCCCGTGCCCGTTGCTGGTTTTACACGGTGGACTTTGTGGGGCTTCCCAGCCGCTGAGCCAGTGCTGGACTTAGGGCTCCTCCTCGTTCACGTTTATCTTTGTGCAGCGCTAACTGCACTCTGATGAGCCACTTTGCACCTGCCCCCTTGGGTGCCCGGTGATTGCTGCCTTTGGCTGAATCCCTGGAGGTGGAATTCCTGGGACAGAGAGTGTAGGTGTTTTTTTAAGTGTTTGAAATACATTGCCCGGTGCTTTCTGAAAAGTTGTATCACATCCACCGGCAGGATATGAGGCCTACACGTGCAGGGAGCTGAGTTTTGGGGTGCTGTTGCTGCTCTGCGGGGCCTGCCAGCCACCACTGCCTGCCCTGGCCTGTAGTCTTGAGCTGCGTTCGTTGGAATTCTTTAATCAACCCATTGCACCAAGGACTTTGGGATGATTATCATTCGTCTGGGGTTTGGAAGACAAACATGTAGCGAGCCGGACAGTCTCCTGCAGGTGTGTGCGCGGAGGTGCGAACGGGGCTCCAAGCTGTCTGTTCTTGTTCCAGGGTCAGAGCTGCGAGACCTGTGGGATCAGGATGCACTTACCTTGTGTGGCCAAGTATTTCCAGTCGAATTCCGAGCCGCGCTGCCCCAACTGTAACGACTACTGGCCCCACGAGATCCCAGGTTGGTGTCCCTGAGGCTCCTGGGCTCTCCTGGCCTGTGGGAGGGGCCCTGGGAGGTGGGGCGCATGTGGGGTCTGCATCAGCAGGGCCGGGACCCCCCATGCAGAGGGCTCTGCGGTCAGCGGGGCTCCTGGTTTGCATGGTTCAGAGGCTCCCTGGAACTCACTAGAAAGCCCCAGGCACATGGGTCCTGGTCTAGACGAGGCTCTCTCCCAGCAGCTCCCTCGGGTGGTGCACGTGTCACCGGGCTCACTCCCGTCCTCGCAGTGGGTGGAGGGTTAGCAGTGAGCACTGTCAGGACAGGGTCCCGGGCACGTCACGTGTAGCTGGGAGCGTGGCTGTTGTCAGGAGTGCAGCCAGCCCTGCCCTTCAGTGTCCTCCGGTGTTCTCTGTGTGTAGAAGTCTTCGACCCCGAGAAGGAGCGGGGGGCTGGACTCTCCAAACCCAGCAGGAAGTCCCTGCGACCCAGGCAGCACTAGCGGGAGTCGTGGCCCCGGCTGGAAGACCCGTGCCTCGAGTTCACACGTGTCACCTCCTCCGAGCTTTATTTTCCCTTATTAGCAGGTTTGAAATAAAACTTACTTCACCGCAGCCCCCTCTGTGTTATGCGCCCGTCTGTGGGAAGTGCGTCCTGGCCGATCAGGTCTTCCTGGAGCTCTCTGATACGGGAGCCCTGGGTCAGGTCCCAGCGGGGGAGGTGCCACAGCGCCGGCCCAGGGGGCCCACTGTCCTTGCTCAGGGTGGCCTCGCCATCACTCTCCAGCTTTGGTTACTTGTCCCACCAGCACTGGCCAGCCAGACCTGGACTGGTGAGGGCCTTGGCCTTGACCTCCCCATGGTCTGGACTCTCCTCTGGCCCATGATGCAACTGGCCCAAATGGGCATGTAGCCTGCAGGCTCGGCTGAAGGTACCCTCCTCAGTGGGCTCTTCTGTCCTGGCTCAGTGCCTGGCAGCCCTGCCCATCAGCTGCCCCAGCCCTGAACTGGGGGTTTGGCCTCGGTGCCTCCTCCTCCCTGGCCTCCTGCATCAAACCTGTCATGACACCTGGCTGCCCACCTGCCAGGTGGCCCTCAGCCCCCCATGGCTGCCCTGGGCCAGGTCCCTCCTCCACCTTCCCTCTGCACCGGCTCCTCACTGTTCCTGGTTCCAAGCGGCCCACCTGCTCCATCTTTTCTACCACAGTGACCGTCCCATGATGCCAATCAGCCTGGCGCCCCTGCTGAAGACCCCTGTGACTGCTGACAGGACTCGGGTCCAGGCACACAGGACTCACGGGCCCAGATGATGAGGCCCTTGCGCATCTCATGGCCTTTCCTTCCCCCCTTTTCAGCGGGGCAGCATTCCTCCCGGTTCCTGAGCGAGGTCCTGCTCCTCCCTCTGAGCCTTTGCCTTGTCCCCTCTGCCTGAACCTCCTTCCTTGGAGCCTGCCTGTGTCTGCTGGCACCTGCCCCCCCTTTAGGTCTTGGCTGGGCGTCACTCCCTGGGTCATCACACTTGCCACGCAATTTCAGTTCCTGTCTTTCTTCCCCTCGGTGTCAGTCAGGACCCTGTTAGTCGGACAGAAAACCCAGCTCCAACTGGTTTAAACAAGGAAGGCCTGGGCCAGAGGCGCCTCCAGGAGAGGCTCGACCCGGTGTTCCGAGGGCACCGAGCATCCAGGCCCCCCCCCCCCCCCGGTGTCAGCAGGAAGAGGGGGGTCTGTTAGTGTCTCCCCCACTTGGCAAACATCCTCATGGTTTACAGCTCTAATCGGATACTCACAGAGGCGGGGACGGATGGTCCAATTGGCATTACCACCTGGGGCTCACCTAGGGACCTGGGAGCAGCCCCTCAGAAACCACATGGCTGAGCAAACTGCAGGTGCTGTTACCAGGCAGAGAGTGAACTGTGGGCACCGAGTGGGTGGGGAGGCCTCCATTGGGGAAGGCAGGGTGCTCTGCCTGGTCCCCTCCATAAACCAGTGAAGCGGGCACTAGGAGTGGACGGATGACACCTGCTGGTGGGAGGCTCACCCAGCGCAGTCCTGTGTCCGGACCCTCATGCCAGCCTCCCAGGCAGTGAGAAGGCTGAGCTCTGTGAGGCAGCTGGGGTCCTGCCCAGTCCTCACAAGGCACGTGCCAGCCGATTGGCAGAGGCCTGTGGGTGCCCATGACTGACTGGGTTGCGGGTTCAGTTGTGTCAGGCAGGAACAGGCGCCATCCCGGCGGCTGCAGGACTTTTGGGAGGGAATGAGGGAGCTTGCAGAGACGTGGGGAAGGCAGGAGAACAGTCCAGAAAAGCCTGGGTGGTCAGAGTCACTCCTGTCACATGGCACTGTTGCCACCGTAAATGAACCCCAGCAGTTTCAGTCATCCTCAGGATGCAGCCCCAGGCTGGCCCTCCAGGACTGCGAGGCTGCCCTCCCGGGAAAGGTAGTCTCCCAAATGCAATCCATGAAGAAGGGAGGCTAGACGCCGGGGCTAAGAGCAAACTGACCCCCGGAGTGGGGGCAGGGCAGCTCGTTTGTCCTGGCAGGTGGCTGGTCTTACCCGCCAGGGGAGGCAGGGTCTTCCTGCAGGTGCAGCTGAGTCCTAACTGTGACCCAGGAGCCGAGCTCCTTGCTGCGGGGACACTGGCCCTCCTGCTACCAGTCTCCCCTGGGCTCATACCAACCTGCACTTCCTGCGGACTCCTGGGCCCGGCCCACCCGAAACCCGAACACAAAACCCCAAGTCCTTGCCTGGCACTCACGGTCGCTGTGATGGCCCTGCCTGCTCCCTGTGCAGCCTGACAGTCGCTCGGGAGTTACTGACTGGACCGACACTCCCTGCTCTTCGGATTTCCTGTCTTCCTTTCAGGCCCTTCTCACACAGCAACACGCAGCCCACCCGCCTCCCTGGCTTAGCCCCGTCCTTCCCTCTGCTGCTGTAGCCAGGCCCCTGCCCACCTGCCCCTGTCATTCTCCCGCTGCCCCCGTTGCACCGGCTCCTCCTCACCCACGGCCGACACTTTCCTGCCTCAGGACCGTTGCACCTGCTCTTGGAGCTCCTTCATGTCCCCACCAACCCTTCCCTTGTCACATTTTAACTTGTGACCCTGTTCTGTTGTCTGCATCGCACTCATCACTCGGCATGATCCCATTGTCACTGTCCTCACGGGCCCCCACGATAGTGGGAACCACCACGGGAGGGGCCTTATCCGGCTCAGTCCTGTCCGATGGGCGGGCAGTGGGTCCTCGTGCCAGCACCTGCCCTGGGCTCAGGGAACAGCAGTTTGGCACTTTTCCCCAAGCTGGTCTCAATTCTAGCTGCATATCTAGGCGACGGAGCCTTGCCCAGAGGACACGCCCATCTGACAAGGGGCGTTTGCTTGAGGTAGGCAGGCCTCCATGTCAGTTTTTTCAATACACACACACACACACACACATATATATATATATATATATATATATATATATATATATATATATATATATATATATAATTTTATTTATTTCAGAGAGGGAGAGAGAGAAACATCAATGATGAGAATCATTGATTGGCTGACTCCTGCACGCCCCCTACTAGGGATCAAGCCCGCAACCTGGGCATGTACCCTGGACTGGAATCAAACCCAGGACCCTTCAGTCCACAGGCCAATGCTTTATCGAGTGAGCCGAACCGGCTAGGGCCACGTCAGATTAGAATGATCTCTCCTCTGGTCCCTGACGTTAGAATCACATTCCAGGTGAACCGCTGTTCTTCCACAGCGGCTCAGAGCAGGAGTGGGCAGCTGTGAAGGCTGGGCCCGTGGCAGAAGCTGGAGCGGCAGCCGCCCTCCCCTGTGAAGGGCGAGTTCCGCTCGAGACCCCTGAGTTACGCTCCTCCATGGCCAGCAGCTGCCATGCCTCACTACCTTCACTGGTGGTATTTGCTGGAAATTCATGTGAAGAATTAGGTGAGTAACTATTAATGATGCCAGAGAGGGGAGGAAATCCTCACAGGCAGTTGCTCAGAGCTCGACTCCACATTCTTTAGCTCTGGTGTTGGCCGTTCTCCGTGCACACTGCCCACCTGAGCTCACTCACCACATCAGCTCCACCGCCTGCCTCCCTGCCACCAGCCAGCTTTCCTGTGTTTATTCCAAGTCTCTGCTCAAATCTCTGAAACCCTGAGACCTTTGTGATCAAGTTCAATCTCCTTGGCCAGTTACATTAGCCGCCATTTCAGCTTTCACCACCGACTTTCCAGCCTCTCCTAGTGACCGGGTGGCCTGGGGTTTCTGAGCCCCCAGTTCGGGTCCTGGTGCTGGAGGATGTGGAGCTGACCAGCTGGGTCATCTCCCCTGGGGAGACCCACCTGCCGGAGGAGAGACTGAAGCCAGGGCCAGGCCAGCAGTGTGGCGGAGGGAGGCCTGGCCTGGGCTTCCTCCACGGCATCAGTCACGGAGCACTGCACCTGCTTTGTTGTTTCTGCTTAAACTGCCCGAGCTGGGTTTCTGCCACCAGTGAGCCCCAGCCGCTGGCAGCCAGAGCCAGCACGGCCTCGACTCCATGACCTTTGATTTTATCCTGTGCCACGGCCCTCACCCCATCCTGGCCTCTTGCAATCCCAAACACAGGAGCTGCCCCCCTGTCTCCAGGCCCACACTGTGTCTTCTGTGTGTCCTTCCAGACGCCCTTGACTCCCCTGGTCCAATGCTTCCTCCTCCCTGTGACCACCTCACATGGTCCCACCAGCCTCCAGCACCGTGATTACTGCCAACGAATTGGACCGCCCCTCCCCTGCCCCCGCCGGCCTGCCCGAGGCTGGGAGCAGCCTGCTCTTCTGCCCTGTCCTCAGTGCCCGAGTGCTGCCTGCCCAGGACAGCCCGTGGGACTGAGCCCTACCCTATGGATCTGCCACTCCCCCGGGAGACATGTCAGAACCGCAGTAAACTGCAGGACACCCAGCTCGTGTCGCAGGCTTGCTTGGTGCCCCTGCCCATCTGGTGAGCGGAGTGTCAGGAGTGTTCCAAGAGCCTGGTGTGTATTGAAAAGGAAAACAGTGGGGCTTCTCCCTTAGCACCGCTGTTTCAGGTGACGCCACCTGTACGGACCGGCATGTGTCTCCGACCGCCGTGTGCTGTCTCCTGGGACGGATTCCAGAAGAGGATGAGCAGGCCCAGCGGCGGGCGTGAGCGTGTAAGGCTGGGCTGCTGCGAGCCTGTCAAGCTGAACCCAGCAGGACATCCTCCTTCTCAGCACGGAGTAGTTTTAAACAAGCTGCTATAATGTAGCTGGGAGCTTGTCCAAACTGCATATTGTTGAGTATTAGTGAGACTGTATAACTTGGTTGTTATTCCTCTCCCAAGGGCACTTTCCCATTGAGTTTTAGAGAGAGATACACCGACTGATTGCCTCCCACACGCACTCCAACTGAGGATCGAACCCGCAACCCAGGTACATGCCCTTGACTGGGAATTGAACTCACAACCCTTTAGTGCTTGGGCCGGTGCTCTAACCACTGAGCAACCAGCCAGGGGAAGACTGCACTTTTTTAAAGGTTTATTATAAGCTTTTAAAATTTCTTTTATGATTGATTTGCAACAGATTACTGTTTACCTCACGGTCACAGTGTGACAAGTGTCACCTGCAGGCAGTCCTGCATAAATGGCACTAATGTGGGACCCGTGGACGGCAAGTAGGCCCGGGGCCTTCCTGGTGTCAGCTGTGGGGATCTGCCTGCCTGCCTGCAGTCACAGGGCTGGGGGAAGTCTTAATGGCTAAACACAAACAACAAGCTATGTTTATACAAACAGAACCAACACATTTATACGAACAAAATAAATGTACATGGAAAGCCTGACATCCGGGCCTCTCCCCAGAGAGCAGTGAGCTGGGAGCTGGGAGGGTGGAGCCCCCGGGGGGCAGGAGGGGCTGCTTGGCGCTGGCGAGGGGTCGCTTTCTTGCTTTGGGAACAGCCTCCTGGGAGGGCCCCAGGGAATGCACCACGCAGTTCCCCGAAGGCAGGTCACACCTCAGCAGTGACAGCACGGAAACGGAGCTCGGCTGCAGTGTCGTCCTGATGTGCCAAGGTTGCAGGTCCATCCCCGGTCATGTGAGAACCAACCAATGAATGCATAGGTAACAAACTGATGTCTCTCTCTCTCCTCCTTCCTCTCTTCAAAATCAATGAGTAAAATAAATAAATAAAGAACCAAAAAGGATGTCCGTGGACTTCCCATTGCCCAGCAGAGGTCTGAGCTCTCCAGCAAGCTGGCAAGGACTCTCCCCGTGACCAGGGCCATGCCCACCATGCCCACCTGCAGGCTAGGGCGTGGAGGCCCCGTCATGACAGCTGTGTGAGAAGCATGACTGTCCGGGCTTTGCACACGCTCCACCTCCCAGACCCTCTGTGGTGAGGACCAGTGCCCCGTTTTCCAGGTGGAGACACACTTGCCCAAATCACACGGCACTTAAGCCATGGGGCCAGGTTTGAACCCAGGCCGCCAACCTCAGAGCCCGTTTCCCAACACGTCAGGCCTTATGTCCATGCCTTGCCGTACGGCCTGGAATGTCCTGGGCTCTCCCTGCACACACCTGGCCAGCACAAGGCATGCCTATGTCCACCAGAAGCTGACGGAGAAGCTCAGGTCCAGGGCCCGCACGTAATGCCAGTATTTAACGGGGATGAACAGCAGCTCTCCCGGGGACAGGATGCAGGACAGGAACGGGGCCTCCGCAAACCTGGGGAACTTCTCCAAGTCTGGATTCTCCACGTCAACCTGGAGGGAGCAGAACAAGTCACATGCCTGCCTCCAGGCGGTGGGGGGGGAGCTGCGAGGCGCGGGGCCCACCTGGCTGGTGTTGTGCAGAAGGTGCGTGTCATGAGGGTAGACAGCCTCCGACTCCTGCGGGGAATACAGGCGGATGTACTTCCTCCCGAGCACCTGGAAGAGAGCGACCCGTCAGCGAGCCGGCTGCGACCTCACCTCCCGCTGCTGCCCCACACTGACTGCAGGTCCCTGAACCCCCTCCCTGCCTCTCTGCACCTTCCACGCTGCTCCCGCACCAGCCAGCCCCATCCCCATCCCATCCCCGCTGCACATGTGCCGAGTCCAGCGTCTGTCCCTCCAGGTCCACCGTCGACCAGTGCCTGTCACTGTGGCCGATCGCTAGGCACTGCTGTGACAGCCACCGTCCCAGTGCTTCACATGGACCAGCTCCGACCCCACCGCCAGGGGCGGGTCCTCCCCACCACAGAGCACAGGGCTGGCGAGGCGGCGTGAGCTGCCCGGTTCACAAAGCGCTGGGCCGAGCGGTGTGCAGGGGGCAGCCTGCTCTGTGCACCCATCTGCCTGGCTGGAGGCGTGTTCCCATCGGTTGGACCCTGTGCTTAGGAAACACTAAGGCGGCTGCACAGCTGCCCTCCCTTGCCCTCTTCCGGGTCCCAGGAAACCAGGGGCCGAGCAGCTGCTCCTCATGGGAAGGGTTCTGGCAGGAGAGGCCAGCCAGGCAGGGGCGGGAGGGGAGGCAGCCATGAGGCAGCACTGGGCCGGGCGCGGGAGCGGCAGGTGCTCTGGAGCGACTCCCACCTGGGCCAGGAAGTTCTGCTGGGGATCCTGGTGAAGGGGGGACACGGTGCCCGGGGGCCCAAACCAGGCGTTGATGGTGATCTCTTCCTCCTCCCCGTCGCCCAGGCAGCAGTAGTCAGGGATGCTGATGTCCTGCTTCAGCTCCGGGATCTGTGGGTGGCAGAGCAGGCGTGGGAGGCGAGGCCAGGCCGGGCACGCAGCCCAGAAGTCACAGGACTACCTGACAGAAGGCCAAATGCACGCTGTCCTCCTGTGTAATACACGACTGGGCCTCTCGTGCTGGACAGGAATTTAAAACTCAATTTGAAAAATGTAATCATAGGGAAGAGCTATGATTTTATGTCAGATTTGTTTCCATGTCATATGCATTTTATGTGTCTTTCCTTTTAAAAACCCAACACCAGTGCTTTGTCTTTGTACTTAAGGATAAACCAGTTAGGGGCGTCCGGCGACATTTTCACTTAAATGCGCTCATCTCCCCTCTCAGGCTGCACAAGGGGCTCAGGCAATCTACGTGAATATAATTTCTTATAAATGTGTCTTTAATGGGTTTAATTCACCCTTTAAAAAAAAATAAACCAGTTGGTAATTTTCTTTTTCTTTTTTTCTTTCAGTTAGTAATTTTCTAAAGAGTTAATTATTTTAAAAAATCAGAACAAAAAGAAAATGGGACTGACGATCACATCTCTGGGGGAAGAGCTCCCAGATGTACCAACGGTAAAGAACGACGGCCGCACGCGCCAAGTCACTCAGTTATGAAGACAGCAGACCGGGCACCCTGCTTGAGCAACCGTGTAAGTCAGGGTCAACGTACACAGTTCATTCAGAATGATAAGGACCCCACTACAAAGGACAAAAACGAGATAACACCTAGAAATGAATTAGATATAAAGGCGCGGTTCAGTCCCGTTAGCAAAAAATCCAAATGAGATGTTATCGTTTCCCACCCATCAGGCTGCAGAGTGGCAGCAGCCAGCGTGGTGAGGATGTGGTGGAAGGGGTGCCCACGCGGGGCTGCTGGTGCGCCACGCGGGAAGCCATTCAGATAGCGAGGCGGTCCTCTGCACAAGGCTTCAAAGCCTGCGCGTCTGACAGATGGAAGCGAGCTGCGCTGCGCTCCCGGGTGGGGGGTTGAGGCTGTGATGTCCCGCTCCCAGGAGGAGGAGGCTGCCAGGAAAGCAGGTGCTGTGGGCTCGCTGCCCGCACCATCAGTGTCTGCATCTCGTCTGACGTCAGGGCGTCCGATAAGATGTACTTTAAGATGGTCCCTCTACTGCTTCCTCACCGCCCCTGCCTCCCCAGCCCACGCCCTCTTTTGGGCAGAGGCAGCCTGACATCTCTGCCTCAGGAGGAGGAGGAAAGGAGGACACTGGAAATCAAGGTGGCTTCCTCCTCTAAAAGCCCGGCGGGTCTACCGCAGGTTTCCAAAGCTGCACACAGGCCGGGCGCAGGGACCGCCCGAGACAGACCGTCTGCGCCCAATGAGTGAGAGGAGACGTTTTCCCTGCGAGCCCAGCCCATTTTGTGCTCAACCAGACTTCCTTTATGGCTCTAACTCATGCGATTCTTTTTGGGCCCAGGCTTCAGTTTCCCTTGAATTTCCCAAAGCCTCAGGGCCACTGCCAGTGCGGGCAACCCTGGCGGTGCGGGCAGGGCGCGCTGGTCCTGGCCTCATGTGGAAAGAACCAGCCAGCGGCTCCCAGTGAAGACACCTCTCACCCTGGATGTACCCACCTCCTGCCCCGACCCCCAGTGCCGGCCCCACCAGAGCAGCCTCCAGCCCCACCCCGAGGGGTGTGGGTTCCTCACAAGCCCGTGGCAGGGCCAGCTGAGCCCAGGGGCACTTCCCAGCCTGAGAGGGATGGGACTGGCCCTGGAACCACCTCTGCTACTTGCCTCAGGGGCTTTCAGAGGAAGCGCCTGGTCTGAAGGTGCCCAGTGTCAGGTGCCAGGTGTCCTGGGCAGGGAGCCTGGCCACGCCATCCCTGCAGAGGGGCTACTGCGAGTTGGGGTGCTGGGAACAGCTGGAATGTCCTGCAGGACCCTGACCAGACCCTGCAGTCTGTGGTCTAAGTCTGTCTCAGCAGCCGGTGTAGACACAGAAACGCGTCTGTGGGCACTGCTCAGGGCTAAGGGAGAAGACCCTGTCCGTGGCCTTCTCCCCATACCAGGCCCTGTGGGATGCTGAGCAGCTCACTGGTTCCTGATGACATCATCAGGATTTCCGAAAGGTGATTGGTTGATGTTATCAGAGCACTGGCCCAGGATTCAGAGACCCCAAGAGACGAAAGCCTCCCGCAATATGACATAGTTAAAAGCAGGCCTAGTGCAGTCGCCAATACCTAAACCCGGGGCCTCTGGGAGGAGGTCAGTAAGAGACACTGGGCAAGAGGTTGAGTGGGCGGCCCTGAGCCTCGCGTGGGCAGAGAAGGCCCGGATTGCAGCGCAGAGGCCCCAGCCCCTCTGCCCCGCATGACGCCCCAGGGCCCCGCTGCTCACACTTCCCCACCACGCACTGAACAGCAGAGGGGAAAACGCCCCTAGGACCCCAGATAAAGACTCCGGCAACAGCCAAAACATCTTCAAAATAATCACAAGCTGCCTTCTCTTCAAACAGCTTCCTCTTGTTCTCCTCCGATGGCTGCTCCAGGGCAGAGAGCCATATTCCTGTGGCTCACGGCCTCCTGGGAGGCTGTGCCCAGTGTGACTGAGGTCTCGGATCACACAGTAGGGGCTGGTCAATGAGAACCCCCTCTCCTCCTAGCAAGAGAGTCCAGGAGGCAGGACCTGCAAGCCCTAATACGGGAGGCCTGGGGAAAAGACAACACGCCCACCCAGCCCTCTCTAACTTTGGGGTGGAGGTTCCTGGAGGCTGGCGCAGCCCCTACTGAACCTGGGACCCCCTACCCCACCCCAGGACAGGCAGTGAGGATAGCGCTGGCAGACAGGGGCCCAGCCCATGCTTGGCTGTGGTCCTGCCACCGACTCACTTGCCTGGCCTCGCCTCCTGCAGGAGCTGCCTTCCCTGGGCATTCCTGCTGCCCCCCCCCCCCCCACCCCCCGTGTCTCTGGCCTGGCTGAGACCATACCAGCACCTCTCCTGGACTCCTTCATGTAATGAGTCGGTTGGCTCCCAAATCCAGGAATCGTCCTTGATTGCTCCCTTTCCCTCAACCTCGGTTACCCACCAGTCCAGGTGCCAGCACCCCATATGCTGTCAACACCACCCTCTAGTCCCCCATCACATTCGGAAAACTGTCCTTCCTCACCCAGCCCCACCTACTTCTCAGCCCCCACCCCTTGAAGGTGAAAGTTCACTCCTGTTGCTCCCCTTGCCGGCCGCCCTCCTCTCACCTCCTCACATGGCTGGCCACTGCTCACCTTTCGGGGCCCTGCTCCAATGTGACCCCAAGACGCCTTCCCTGGCTGCCCCACCCCGAGAGCCACTCTCCCGCCAGCCTCCTCCTGGAGCCCCTCCTTCCTCTGGGGACTCCTCACCATCTGAGTGATGGTCGTAGGCCCCCGGGGACAGGGTGACTCTGACGCCTTTAGCCCCGTATCCAGGGCAGGCCCAGTGCTTGGTGCACAGGGGCCTACAGAGAAGCCCACTCCCTCCTGGCCCCGGGTCCTGGCCCAGCCACCCCCCAAGTGCTGAGTGAGAAGTGAGGGGTGGGCACGTGGAAGGGTCTGGGTAGAAAGCCCAACTTCACCCCTTTCCCCAGGACGAGCCGCCTCTGGCTGCCCAGCGTCCTCAGTAGACAGCGCTGCAAAGGAGCCCAACCTCATTCCTGCCACTTCTCTTGGTTCTCGGGTTGTTTGCATTTGAAAACAAGTCTACCTTTTCTCATTATGATGGCGTTCATACTCATTCTAGAGGATTTGGAAACTACAGAAATGAGAAGGAAAAGACCGCTCAGCGCCCACAGACAATCACTGCTATCTTCTGTGGCATTTCCCGTCCTCAGCGCAGCGAAGTGCATCCTTTACGTAGTCCTGCGCCCTGGTTTTCTCCGCTCCCACAGCCAGGAGGTCCCGAGCTCCCGTGACCGCTTCGTGAGCTCCAAGTTTGGCGGCTCTGGAGCCCCCGTCACCTCGAGCCCAGCCACCGAGCCCCAGGATGGAGGCCACATGGCTGGGAGCTCCCAGTGATGCCCATGCTGGCCAGGGTCACGCTCTGCTGTCTGTTCACAGGCGCTGATTTGTGGCAGCGGCACCTCTACTCCCTACGCTGTGTCCCCCGCCTGCCCCGCCCCCCATCACTGTCCCTCGCAAGTACCCCGGCTCCCTGGCTGTCCTGCTGGATTCCATTGGAATTACTGCCTCTTACTAGGAACCCTCCTGTGAAAAACCTCACAGGGCTCCTTGCTGTTTTCCAGATAAATCTGAGTTCTTGGCCTGGCATTCAAGGCCCTCCCCAGTTTGGCCCCAGCCTCCCTCCTCGCCGGCTCCTTGCTCTGCAATTCTGGACAAACCCTCCCAGGCTGGTTGATGTACCCAACACGGCCGTCCCACTGGCCCCTCTGGCCTCTGAGTGAGGCACTGCCCGCTGGGAGCTCCTCCTGCCTCTGACCTCGCTGCGCCCCCTTCCTCCCAGCTGCAGCCTGTGCCCCCTTCCTCGTTCAGTTTTCAGCAGGTGTGTCCTCGGGGCCTTAAATCCGGCCACCAGGCTGGGTACCCAGGGAGTCAAACCCGGCCCCTGCCACGAGTGCGCAGGCCCAGGGTGGGGAGAGCCTTGCCGGGGACATGAGACGTGTAAGGGCGGTGCCAGGACCTGCCCAGAAAACTGTTGCAGGGAAGGCAGCGACTCGCCCTTGCCTGGCTGCCTGGGACTCCTTCTCCAGTTCTGACCACACCTGAAGCTGTGGACTCCCCCAACTATCCCTCCCCTCCTCCCCCCCCCCCCCATCCCTAGCCATCCTGGGGCCCTGGGCTCTCAGGACTGGTGGCCTTGCCAGCTCTCCTGCCACCTGCTGGTGAGGAGGGCGATGCACAGGGCGCCAGTCTGCTCTCTGCAGGGAGGAGCACCAGTGGGTGGCAAATGAGGCTGCTACCCTTTGCTGCCCTCTGGGGTCAGAGCCCAGGAAGGGAGCAGGGGAGCTGAGAGTGAAGGGCAGAGGAGCGCGGTCTCAGACCTACCTGGTCTAAGAGCTGGTGCTGGGCCAGGTACCCGACGTCCCTTGGCTGGTCCATGGGAGAAAAACCAGAGGCAACACAGAAAGCCCGTTAGTGGTGATGGACGCCCTCCAGGTGCTACTACTGTTTAGCTGGCTCTCACCACCCCATGCCCCTGCCCCTGCCCCAGCCCCGGGCAGCCACGCGGAGGGCCCCCTCTGTCCTGCTGGTTCCCCTCCTCCCACCCAGCGGCTGATGTGGTCTCAGGACCGGTGCTGCCTCTGCCAGAGGTTGCTGGAGCTTATCAGCCTGTGCCCAGGGCTCAGTTGACTCAAATTAAAAATGAAGGGGCAGGCCCTGGCCAGGTAGCTGAGTTGGTTAAGCATCATCCCCATACACCAAGATTGTGGGCTGGATCCCTAGTCAACGCACATACAAGAAGGAATCAACGAATGCAGAAGTGGAACAAACTGGTGTTTCTCCACCTTCCTCTCTCTAAAATCAATTTAAAAAAAGGGCAGATACGTTGGTTAGATCACTCCTTTCTGCCGTGGAGCCGCGGAGTCAGCATCGCTGGTCTCCCCTCCGCAGTCATCAACCCTTCTAAGTCCGAGTCTCCCAAAGAGCCAATAGCTGCCAAGGCTCCTCATCGGAGGTTTGAGCTTTGAAACAAACGATGTGAGTCGGAGGAGCCCTTCTGAGCCAGGGGGCACAGGCTGTGATGAGATCAATCACCAAGCGCCCCTGAGGCTCTGGGCTTGTCATGATGCCAAACAGGTGGATGCAGCCACGAATGCCAGGTCAGCAAGGGCTGTGTCCAGAGGAATCTCAAAGACCTGGTCCCCACCGCACTGTGAGGAAGATTTCTGCTGGCTGCACTGAAGAAGACACAGGAGAACTCACCTAACAGGCTATTCTGAACTGTGGGAAGATGGAGTGATTGAAACCATGACTGAGCCAGGCAGTGGCGAGAGGAGAGGTTGGCTTTGGTGACCTGACTCCATAGACAAGACTGTCATTCAGAAATACCATCCTGTGAATGGCCACACTGAGAAGTAGGGAGAGCCCTGTCCAAGCAAGAGATGGCCAGTGCCCAAGAGGTCGAAGGGTTCTGGAAACTTCGGAGGTGGCCGTGGAGGTGGTTTGGTGGGAATGACGACTTTGGTCGTGGAGGGAACTTTGTGGCTGAGTGGCTTTGGTGGCAGTGGGGACAGTAGCTGTCATGGGTTGGTAATGATGGAAGCAGTTTTGGAGGTGGCGGAAGCTACAGTGATTTTGGCATCTTCAAATTGTGGACCCATGAAAGGAGGAAACTTTGGAGGCAGAAGCTCTGGCTCCTATGGTGGTGGAAGCGAACACTTTGCCAAACCACGAAACCAAGGTGGCTGTGGCGGCTCCAGCAGCGGCAGGTTTAATTACCGGGAAACAATGCTCAGCAGGAGAGGAGAGCAGAGAAGGGCCAGGGAAGCTGCAGGCTACAGCGACCTGTGAACGCAGCCAAGCTCAGTGGTGGCAGGGCCTCGCTGCTACCAAGAAGATGTGGTTTAGACCAGCGGTCGCCAACCGGTGGTCCGCAGACCACTGGTGGTCTGTGAGGTCTGAAAGGCTGGCGACCGCTGGTTTAGAAACACTCATGTGAAAGGGCAAAAACCTCGAGGACTGTGCTTGTGACTAACTGTGTAACAGGTTATTTTAGTTTCTGTTCTGGGGAAAGTGGAAAGCATTCCGACAAAGGGTTTGATGTAGATTTTTTGCACCATGCTGTTGATGGCTAAATGGAATAGTCGGATCACGACACCGAGTGACGTGTCTTTTATTACATGTGCTGGGTAAAGCTAGGCTGCTCTGAAGCCATCTTGGTAAATTACCCCAAAGGTGTGACGTCGGAATCACTTCAGAGTGATGTCAGGTTCCATCTGAAACTGCTGGGCACAGAAGCCAGTGTCTTCAGAAACCCTGGTGTGTTGAACTGACAGCTACTGTGTAGTGGCCTGGAGTTCACCGTTAAAAGGGTCACCCAAGCAGAGTCATGGAGTCTATTAGGTTATTACTGATTGTTGACTTATCCTGTGCAATATATCTACACTGAATTACAGCACCAGATAAAATTACAGATGGGAATGAAACCTGTGTATCATCCATTACCATGTGTAATCAATAAACAATTTAATATCCTCTTGGAGAAAAAATGAAGGGGATGATTTAAAAAAATAAAAATGGAATCATATTATATATATTATATGTATTACTTTGAAATCTGCTTTTTTCATTTCACCACGAATCTCTCAAGTCGATACATACGTGTCTGACTCATTCTTTTGAGGGATACTTCTTTATTGACAGATACACTGTTATTAACTCACCTTTCCCCCTGCTGGTGGACATTGGGGTTGTTTTGCCCATTTGGGGTGTTTGCTAGTGTTTCATCAACAGCCTAATAGTTTGGTCCTTATATTCATACTAGTGGCCCGGTGCATGAAATTCGTGCACATTAAAATGGAATTAATTAGAGGAAATATTTTAATATTGCTGTTTGCCCTTTCTCTATAATAGAAGTGTCAGAGACAAAAGAAAATTAATAAAATGTATATAAAAATCTCCCTCCTGTCAGAGTCTGGGGTGTGCCGCGGGACCCAGAGTCAAGTCCCTGCCCACCCGTGCACGCCTCGAAATCGCGTGAGACCCAGACCTGGCCAGCCCCACCCCCATCAAGCCCCACAAGGCAGGAGGCTCAGCCTCAGGTCCCCCGGCCCTGTCATGAGGGTGTGATGACCATATGCATATTAGCTCTTTATTATATAAGATACTATGTCCAAAAGCAGAACTGAGACAAGGAGTATGTGCTTTTTAAATTTTCATAGCTTCTGCCGGGTTATTTGCCCCAAAGTTAAATGATTTAGACTCTTTCCAGCAATTAATCTGAGCGCCCATTTTCCTACATCTTTGGAGATTATCACTATGTGAAAAGGTCAGTTTCACACACCGGCCCCGGGCCGAGGGCTTCTCTGCAGGCGCCTGGGCCTCGGTGAGGATCCACCGGAGGAGTGGAGGGACGCCAGGTGCAGCCCTCGGGCTCCAGGGCGGAGTTGGCTTGGCCTCGAGCTCTGAGGCTGAAACGGTGTTGAAGGAAAGAAGTTCCCCCAGGATTCCTCAAAAATCTGTCTTTCTGTCTCTCTCCTTCATCCTCTCTTCCTTCCCACAAACAGTTTAAAAATGCCAGACCCTGCACTAAGCGCCGGCAGAGCCAGATGTGACGTGACCTCCAGCCCCTGGTGCAGAGGGACCGAAGGCCGTGGTAACTGAGCGCCAGCTGTGCTCTTGGAGCTCCCCTGCTACTCTCGAAATGACCCTAGGAAGAGTCGGTAACCTCAACCGACCCCAACCGACCTAACTAACCAAAGGTCAGGGCACTGGCGACCCGAGAGGTTAAGTAACCAGCCGACGACACACAGCCAGCCAGGGCCAGTGCTGGATACAGTGCTGTTCTGCCTGAACTGCAAGCGCACACCCTGACCCGCGCACACCCTCTGGCTCCGCCTTTGCCGAGCAAGCAGGCTTCCTCCTGGCGGAGGGAGATGCCCAGGCCCACGCAGCACACCCCATATGTGAAGGACCCATATGTGCCCCGACTGGGGATGGAGCCTGCAACCTGGCTTTGTGCCAACAGGGAATCGAACCCACAACCTTTTTGGTGTACAGGAAGATGCTCCAACCAACCGAGCCACCGGCCAGGGCTCCAGCAGCATTTTGATACTGACGGAAAGTGCACACAGCTCAACTGCCCCCAATGACGAACGGATAAACAGCACATGGTCTCTCCACACAGTGGAATACGATCGGCCGTAAAGAGGAATGCAGGGCAGCACTGACAGGTGCCACAAGCCTTGGAAGCATGAGGCTCAGTGACAGAAGCCAGACTCAGAAGGCCACACACTGCATGACTCCATCTACAGGAAGTGCCCAGAACTGGCAAATCCACAGAAACAGGAGCAGGTTAGTGGTTGCCCGGAGATGGGGAAAAGGGAGTGGGAGGCGACTATGACTGAGTTTGGGGTTTCTTTTGGGAGTGATAAACATTTTCCGGAATTACACAGTAGGGATGGTTGCACAATGTTAGAATATACTCAAGACACTGAAATGTACAACAACGTTTCTGAAATGAGCCCCTCACGTCCTGTCACGTGGCCCACCTGCCTACCCAGCAGCCTGCCTTCCTGGCTGTGGCCGCCTCCTGACAAGACTCCTAGAGACTGACCACTCCCAACCCTCCAGTGCGGTGCACGGAGTTATGTGCCCAAATGTAACGTGTTCCTCCAATAAGTATTAGAAACGAGTCAGAATGACATACCTCGTTGAGGATGTAGCAGCTGATGAACTCACTGACCGTCATGAGCCTCTGGGACCATTCCTCGTCGGTGTACCTGGAGCCCACTTCCACCGGGACAGTGCGGCAGCCAGCAATTTCTTGTATATACTCCAAGCTGTCAGAAAACATACACGTCACTTCATCACTATTGCTCGCGCGTGCAGGGCACTCTGCTCAGCACGCTGGACACTGGTCTCCTCTCAGCATCACCACTTGTGAGGTGGAAGCTGCCACCCCCATTGCACTGGCTACCACCTGTCGCCAACCTTTTGGACCTCACGGACCACCGGTTGGCGACCACTGGACTAGAACCCACGGGCAGAGGTGAGGCTCCGCCCTCCTGGCGCTGGATGGCTTTGCAGACAGATCCAATAAACCTCATTTGCCTCAGTTCTCCCTGGCTGCTCTGCTACAGCTTGCCAGGAGCCTTCTCTCTGCACGCCTTGTCACGCAGCTGAGTAAATGGCCAGCAGTACAGCGTGGAGAAGTGCCTGGGTCTCAACCCTGGTGGCCTGGCATTGACTCCAAACCCTGCCGCAATAGACCTGGGGATCTAGCAAGTTACCTAACCTCACTGAGCCTCTGGTCATCACTGCAAAATGGTGGTGACGACTGTGCCTGTCCCACAGGAACCAGGAAAAAGAGAGTTAAACATGGCAAGGGCCTGTCTTGGCACCTGGTACACAGTGAAACATGTACCACGCAGCAAACATGTAACCCCACTGGCATGCAGTGAAACATGTACCATGCCTGGCACACAGCAAAAATGCAACACTACTGGCATGCAGTGAAACATGTACCATGCCTGGCACACAGCAAAAATGCAACACTACTGGCATGCAGTGAAACATGTACCATGCCTGGCACACAGCAAACATGCAACACCACTGGCATGCAGTGAAACATGGAACACGCCTGGCACACAGCAAACATGCAACACCACTGGCATGCAGTGAAACATGGAACACGCCTGGCACGCAGTGAAACATGCCTGGCACGTATGCCGCATGCTTGCTGGCACATGGGCTGCTGCAGTCAGAGCTCCTCTGTCTCAGTGGGAGCCACTTCCTCCACAAGGCTACCACCGTGGCAGGCTGACTCGCTCACCCTTCCCTAGAGACCCTCCTCATTTCCAAAAAGATGCGCAGCTATGGTGATACGGCCCCTTTCCAGCTGCCTGTCTCCCTGAGCCTGAGCCTGAGGCGGGACTACAGGCAGGTGTGAGGAGGAAGCAAACACAAGAGCCGTAGGTGCCCAGAGAAGGGGACAGGCTGTTTCTGGGGCCCTTATTTCTACTCTGAAACCTCAGGGCCCTCGAGGAAGTGCACAAAATTCCCAAGATCCTACAAAACTGCGTAAGAGACTTAACCCTGGACTGCCCTGAAGCCCGAATTAAAAACGGCTTCGGGCAAGCAAGTGGGAGGGTGAGAGTCTTAGATCTGGCGAAGATCCAGAGCTCTGACTGGTGCTGTTTGTTTTTAATCCTTACCCGAGGATTTACTTATTTATTTATTGCTTAAAGTATTACATATTTCTCCTTTTCCCATTTTTATTTTTTTAATTTCAGAGAAGAAAGGGGAGAATGAAACACTGACGTCAGAGAGCCACATCAATCGGTTGCTTCCTGTATGCACCTTACCAGGGATTGAACCCGGAACCTAGGTGTGTGCCCTGACCAAGAATTGAGTCCACAACTTTTGTTGTTGTTGTTGTTAATCCTCACCTGAGGATAATTTTTCCATTGATTTTTAGAGACAGTGGAAGGGAGGGATGGAGAGAGGAGAGTGAGAGAAACAATGATGTGAGAGACACATCGAATGGTTGCGTCCTGAATGCACTCTGACCAAGGCTGGGGACCGAACCTGCAACCCAGGTATGTGCCCTTGCCCTGCAGCCTTCAGTGTGCAGGCTGATGTTCTAACCACTGAGACACCAGACCAGGGCTGTCAGTTCTTGTTTAACCCTCAGCCACCCACTCTAGGGCCTGGTAGTGACATGTCCAGGGGCTGTGCTACTTAGAGATGCTGGGGAGGAGTGCAGGGAGTCTGGGAATGCTGAAAGGAGGGAGAACCTCTGGCCCTCAGCAGCCACCCACCTCCACTTCTTCATGCACGGCCAATGGTCGGCCACGCCTTCCAAGATCACAGGCGTCTGTGGAATCAAATAATGCTTCCTGAAATGCTGCAGGGACGGACAGTGAAGCCGGGGGACTGCTTTCTCTGACCTCATATCGGGAATCGAAACATGGCCATTCCTGGCTTTCTGTTTAAAATAAAACAAAACAGGTGGCAACCACCAAGGAATTTGCATCAACAGTAGGAGAGCTTTGGGTCATTAATAACAGTAATAGCTAACATTTATTATCATCATTACTGCTGCTGCTACTGTTCACTTCTCCTGAGAGCAAGGTATTTTTTTCTTTACCAGGTCATTTCCAATGTTTGTTCAATTATAAAAGTAGTATGTTGCTTTCACAGAAATTCTGCATTAGAGGAAAACTTACTATCCCACACTCCATCATCTAACATAAGGGCATTCTTTCTCCTTCCCTAGTGCCTTCCCCACCATTTCAGACACATTGCTGATCTGTGGGTAATATACTCATGATGAACACGCAACTCCGCCTCTCCCGTCCAATAATTTATCTAAAGCAGTTTCCCTGATTCCACCAGTCCTTGCAATGTCCCAGGAGTGGTTACATCATAATTTACTTACTCATCTCCCAACTGACTGACCTGAGTAAGTGACTGTCTCTGAGCTTCAGTTTCCTTATCTGTTAAACTACTGGGAGACGAGCTCTCATGTGTGAACCCAGGATGACCGCCTGGCGTGTGTCAGCGTCCTCTGCCCCCATCGCCGGACCCCAAGCCTGTTCTCCACATTTGCAGCAGTGGCAGCAGCGCAGCTAACATCCTTACATGCAGAGGATGTGCTGGGACCTGTACCTGCTTGTTCTCGTCACTGTCACAACAAGCTTTTGTGTTCATACTAGACGCCCAGTGCACAAAATTCATGCATGGGTAGGGTCCCTAGCGGCTGCTGGCTGTCTGCTGCTGGCCGGGGCCTTCTTTCGTTCTGCACCGCCCCCTGGTGGTCAGGGCACGTCATAGTGAGCAATGGAACTCCATCAGTTGAACTCCGGAGGGGACACTTTTCGTATTAGGCTTTTATATATGTAGATGTCCCTCATCTAAGAGGCCTTCCCTGAACACTCCCTGAAGCTGCCTCCCCCCACCTTTTACAGCCTCACTCGACTGTCAGCGCTGGGAGGACAGGGCCTGGGCCCTTCTGTACTGTACCATCACCTAGCGCTGGCACATCTGGGCCACTGCTGGTGCTCCGTAAAGCTGCTGAGAAAACCCACTCTTACAGGCAAGGGAGCAGCGGGGGCACAGAGGGACTATGACACTTGCCTGACTCACAGGTAGTGGATGGCGGTGTGGGAGCTTGAGCCCAGGCAGGCTGGCTCCAGAGCCTGCGCTCTCAGGCCCTTATCTATTAGCATGTCCACTGGCCAACACCACCCACACCATGAGTACCACCTTGGCCACGAAGCCAGCTCCATATGCCCTGGGACAGACTCAGCATGGGAAAGGGCACTGTAACACCTGGGTCAAAGGGGACAGGTTTTTGTCCCTTGGTCTACACGTCTGCCCTGCCCTCTCCAAGGTCAGTGAACACACCATGTACTTAGCTCTTGGCACCCTTGGCAATGCTGGATATTGTACAAAAGCTTGTTTAATAATTTCACAGCTAAAAATGACTGCCTGTTTTTTAAAACCAAGATGAGGTTGAACATTTCCCCACACTTTTTTTATAGATGTTTCCTCTTTGTGAACAGACCTGCCCAGAGGTCTGTGTGTCAGCACTGGGCTTTGAAGCCGTCTCAGTAAACCATCCTTTGCCACGTGCGCTTAAATACCAGCAGGGACATGTGCAAGGATCTACAGGGCAGGACTGATCAGTCACCTGATCAGAAGACAGATAACTGTGCTATCTCCCCCAAACTCAGCAGCACAGGGACAGAGGCAGCCAGGAAAGTGGGTGATACTTCAACCAGCTGACCAAGAAGCTGAAAGAGATGGGCGAGCTGGCTGCACTCTCACCCACACAATCCCTGAGCTGTTTCTCTTAGGAACGACGAAGCTGCACCCTTCCTCTCCCAAAAGGACACTGCTTCTGCAGAAACCGGAAGAAGAAACTGAGAAAATAGATGGAGCTGTTCTATTTCCAAGTCGATGGAGATGCTATTTTCAGCCAGAGAGGTGACTTCTAGAAAAACAGGGCTATTGGGTTGTGTTAGGTGTGGTCGAGGACAATGCCACCATGATACCTTTAAGCGGGGCTGCTCCGGGGCCGGACCTTGGGCAGGCCTTTTTCCAGGGGGAAGGTGCGCCTGGAGGACGGCAGCAACTTTAATGAGGATGTCATCGAAGATGGCCGCTCCCATGAGCAGGCCCATGTCACAGACTCTGAGGGCTGTGGCCACGGTGGCCGAGTCCCCAGGCGCTTCACACAGACACATGGCTTTCAGGAGGCAGCCGAAGGCATACACCCGACGCCAGTCTTTGTCCACGTCCTGCCACAGCCCGGTATTGAGTTTCTCCCAGGAGTAGTCAAGGACCACCTCGCTCGTCTGCAGACACTCGCTCCTTCTGCCCCCGTAGAAGAGGTCGGCGGCTTGCTGCAGCAGCACCACCACACTCCCCTCCACGCTCGCACCGAGGTCCAACCGCAGTTCTTCTTTGGTGCGGGGCAGGAGCGCCCAGAGGGCCTCCCAGAGAGCCCCTGGCCCCGCCAGCGCGTCTCGGCTGCTGTCTTCTGCCGTCAGGCCCACCGCCAGCTCAGGCTGACTGCTGGTGGAGGAAGAAATAAGTTACAGCAAACACCATGAGGGACACGTGAATCCATACAATTCCTTTTTATAAAATAAAACTGTGATGACTCCAGTGGCCAACATGTCAACCACTGAGACTTAGAAAATATATACAGAGAGAGGGCGACCACATACAGACTTGGTCCCCGGTAGGTTCCTGCAGCTTCCGACACTTGTCCTTTTAACACACATCTCATGTGCCAGTGCGAGGGTCCTTCGACAATGGACTTCTCTGCTGGACATAAACTCTGAGGGCAGGGCCCCATCTGTCTGGGTCACCACTGTGTCTCCAGGGCCCGGCACAATACCAGGCATGCAGTGGGCACAGGATAAATATCTGTTCAGAAGAATATTTTCCCCTCTTCTCTGGCAAACCTATCCCACCTTCAGCGACCCCCTGCAGGGGCCCGCCAAGGCTCCCGGGCAGTGTTTCATGTTCCAACGGCCCTGGAGCGTCTCTGATAGCAGCTGCCACATGCAGCACTAATACCTGCTCACATGTCTATAATACCAGCTTGTGAGCTCTTCCAGGGCAAACACATCGCTCTGCATTTCCCTGGAACCTGAAAGCCGCCCGGGTCACAGCAGGCACTCAACCGAGGCTGCTGAACAAGCCAGTCCTTAACTTCTCAGGAAGGAACCTGACGACAGGGCACCATTTGAAACTGAGGTCCTCAGGACTGACTTGGTTTCTATCCTCACTCTGGAAATCCCATCCCTTTCTCTCTATACTCAGAGACAAGGCCTTTCCCCTGGATAATCAGGACCCGCCCCCCGCCCCCAGGCATCAGAAGGCAGCAGCCGGGCCTGCCGAATGGGGTCCCAGTCCCGGCCTCGGTCAGGCTGAACATGACATCTTGACCTACGTTATGGGTCAGCTCCTACTTTCCCGTGAGACCGGACAGACGGACCGGAAAAGACCTCAAAGCTCTCAAGATCAGAAGATTCATTTCCCTCACCTCACCTTCTCATCATGGGCACCCAGCACAACCGGAACCCCTAACCCACGGTGTCCTGTGCCTTTGCCGGAATAATCTATAGCCAAGTTCCTGCTTTTGGGCATTAGCGCCGGTCTCCTGGATGGCGCCCTTCATCAATAAAACAGCCCGTATTTCTCCACTTCAGCCCCCGTGTCTAGCGTTTGGCTCTGCCTGCACCGGGTGGACTGGCTCTTTCTGTCGCCGTGACCCCAGCCCCTCGCCCCCTGGACGGCCCCCCCCTAAGCATGGTGACTTACCGGTCTTCGCATCCTGAGGGGCACAACGCGATGCTGATGCTGAGTTAGCTCCTGCCGAGTGGCCGAGTGGGAAAGCCCGGTCCTTCAGCGCCCAGCGCGCGGGCCCCACCTGCTCCCTCGGGCGCGGCACCTGCCCACACCCTCCCTCCTCCCCCAGGCCTCACACCCCTTCCCTCCCGGCGCTGCCCCCGGGGTTGGGGTTCATCCCTGGCGGGCCATTCGGAACCCCGCGGTTCAAACGTTCCCAGTCCGCCGACCTCCAGGCCGAAGACAACGCCGATTGGTCCGGCAGCTACGAGTAAGAAACAAAAGACCGCGCAGGCGCACTAGAGTCAAACCAAGGCGACACAAGAACTGCGCAGGCGCAGAACATCCTGGCTTGCAAGCATACGCAAAATTCTGAAATAAATTCATTGCCCATGCGCAGGGCTACTCTCTCCTACCCAAGGTTGCTCTGGTCTGGAGAGTTGGGAGAGTTGCTACCCGGCATTCTCAGAGCGCATGCGCTGGCTCTGTCGCGTCTCTGACGAGCCTTCCAAGGCGCGTGCGCAAAGTTGTCCTCTCTGGATTGGATCTTTAATCAAACGCCTGCGCAGTTCTCCCCTCCTCGTGTAAGGACCTTCTTCGCGTCTGCGCCGCGTCGCGTCTCGCGGGGACTCGTTCCTATTGGTTCGTACCGCCCCCCCCCCGAGACGTCAGAGGTTCGCGCGAGGGGTGTGGACTCTCAAAGCTCGTCCAATCGGACGGAGTCCCTGGAGGAGCGGTGGGTGCCGCGGCTGGTCCGGGTTAAAGGTCTGCGGTCTGGGGTCGCGCTGGGCTGCTTCAATTTTTCTCCCACGTGGGTCCTGCCTGCGGTTCCTCTGCGATGACAGCTTCACAGCCATCGTGTTTATCCATTCTTTACAACTAAGGTTCTTAGCTTTGAGTTTCACAGCGGGGTAGCCCGAGCTCGGTGACATAAAGTGGCAAACCATGTCCTTTGGAAAGTGACCGATGCTGACTTCGAGCTCCGGGTGCTGCACCCGCGGCCGGTGGAAGAGAAGCGAATCCTATATGGTGTTAGAAAATTACCCATGGCAGCTGTAAAAGAGGACGAAGCGGGCTTGGTTCAGGGGTCGACCGCGATGGGGGGTTGCGATGGGGAGGGCGATGGGACACAGCAAGTGCAGATCTGTCACCAAGAGCAGGGCGGGTCCGCGGATGGAAATATTACAGAGGAAACACGGGGTAAGGGCGATTCTGCTAAATCGACTTCACAGGTTTCTTGCCGGAAGGCCAGGGTCATAGCCATCAAGGTTGAGGGACGAGGAATTCGATGATAGACTAAGGGCAGGGATTTTTACTAAATGGACCCAGCAGGATTCTTGCTAAAACTAAACAAGACCCTGACCCATATTATGTCAAGGGGAGTCTTTGCTGCTGGTCACCAGGGATATGTCCGATACTGTCTGGGCCCGTCGGACTCCTCAACGTTGTGTAAATTCTCTCAACAGCCCGGTGAGGTAGAGATTATGTCTTATTTACAGATGGAGACAGGCTTGCTGAAGGCCAATGCAGCAGGTCAGTGGGCTCCAGCTACTGTACTAGCCCTGAAGAAAACACAGCAAACACAACCCCTGCCCTCAAGGGTTTCTCAGGTAAATAAGATTAACAAATATTCATGGCGCATTTACTACACACCTGGCACTTTCAGAGCACGTAAAAATATTAAAGTCATAGGTAACGCCCTAGCCGGTTTGGCTCAGTGAATATAGCATCGGCCTGTGGATGGAAGGATCCCAGGCTAGAGTCTGGTCAAAGGCAAAGCCCTTAGGTTGTGGACTCAAACGCAGTAGGGGGTGTACTGTAAGAAAACAATCAGTGATTCTCTCTCATTGATGTTTCTATCTCTCCCTCTCCCTCTCTGAAATCAATAAAAATATGTTAAAAAAATTAATAAATAATAAAATCATAGGTAACTATTATAATTTTCATCCCCAGTTGAGTAGTGACAACGTTGAATTTTATTTGAGCCCTGTGCTTCTGGAAAACAGTGATGGTAAAAGGAATTTCCCTCACCCTTCACCCTTTTGTGTTCCAGAAAACAGCTCTCTGCAAAGAATCACCCTTCCCTGTGACTTAGTAAGTCACAGATGCTCCCCTCCCCCTTTACCTATGAAAAGGCCAATCACAAACTCCAATTCCCATTCTTAGTCTCATCAATGATTAGCCCAACTGCTTGTCCCTGCTAATCAATTGGAGCAAAATGCTTGTTAACAAAACTTTGCCTAAATTCTCTCCTTCCAAGCCCCTGAACGTTGGGTCATCCTCAGCCTGAGCCTGCAGACAGCCCCTCCTGAGGTAAGGCTGGCCTCGGAGTACTGTCTCCTCATGCCACCCTTCCCTCCCACTTCCAGTCCTTTCTAGCCTTGTTGTCTTCTCCCTATGAAAGCATCTTGAGCCCTAAGCCTTAAGACACTTGCAGGCCTTGGCCACAGCATTCTCTATTGCAGAAGTCCCCATCCCCCTTGCAATCATTCTTTCAAATAAGTCTCCGTTTACTAAGTCCAGTTTTATTTTTTACTTGACAGTGGGTGGCAGAGACTAGTAGGGTGGGCCCTTGGCTTCTAGAACCCCAGACAGGCCCCATAGGAGGGGCCAAACTCAGGACCCCCGATTCTCTACCACAGTGATCAGCAGTGAGGGTGCTGCCCGCCAGGCAGAAACACGCCTCTTTGCCAGCTTGTTTGTGTTTTCAAAACTGGCTTGTTGAAGTGTATTACAGGTGCAGATGAAGTGTGTTCATACAAGAGAAGAACCACAACCTTTCACCAGGGGCTTCACTTCCTGTAGTGTCATTGCCACCTGCCCCCTCCCCGCCCCGCCACTTCCCACGCCCCCATTCCCAGCAGCCTTGGAATTGGCCATTAGCTGACAGATACTTTTGAGTGTTACAAAAGTGGTGGCATTACCACGCACTACCTCATCTTCAACATGTTTCTAAATACTGAGACATTACATTTCTCATGCATTATTTATACCACTTCTACATCCAGAAAGGAAGTGAGGCTGATTATCTATACATTAGAAGAAGAGGCAAGAGGCAAAAAGTTAGTGATTTGATTTTTATAAAATTTAAGAAAGATATAGTAATGAGATCCCTACTATATGATATCTAAAATAATTTTTAAAATAAAAATATGTGAATTTATTTTTGTGATTTTTCTCAGAAATTTTGTTTGCTCAGAAAGCTTATTGCATTTAACATATTTGTTAAACCCATAATAAAATGGTAGTTTTTGCTTAAATCGCCCCCCCCCCCAAATTTTAGAATAGTTTTAGATTTACAGAAAATTTGTCAAGATAACAGAGTTCCAATATACACCCTCCCCACCCACCCCCAGTTTCCCTGCCATCTTAGGTTAGTGTGGTACCTTTGTCACAATTAATGAGCCAAGGCTGATAGACTTTTATAACTAAAGCCCATGCTTTATTCGGAGCTCCTTCGCTTGTGCCTGATGTCCCTTTTCTGTCCTAGGAGTCCATCCAGGATCACATGTAGTTGTCTTGTCTCCTGCGTGCCCCGTGACTATGAGTTTCTCCCACTTCCCTGTTGACGACCTTGACAGTGATGAGGAGTAGTGAGGCATTTGTAGAAGGTCCCACATTGGGATCTTTCTGGTGTTTTCCTCATGATTAGGCTGGGATTGTGGGGTGGGGGGGAGAAGACCCCAGAGGGAAAGTGCCCTATCATCAGGTCGTATCTGGGGCACGGACCACCAGCACGACTGGTCGCTTGACGCCAGCCTTGATCACGTGGCTGAGGTGGTTTTTGGTAGGTTCCCCTTTTCCATGCTGGATTTCTTAGGAAGCACGCCACTCATGCACAGTTCATGCTTCAGGAGTGGGGAGGTAGGCCCCCCTCCCTGAGGGCAGGAATCCACATGAATTATGTGAACTTCTGCACAGGGCATTTGCCCGTTCTACCTATTTATTTATGCAATCATGATTTATATCAGTATTTACTCATGCTTATTTATTTTATACTTTGGATTATAGTCCAATAGTACATTATGTATTTTGTTGCTTGAATTGGTCCAGCTTTGGCCTTTGGGAGTTCTTTCAGGTTGGCTCCATGTCCCTTTCCTTCTCCCATTGTGTGTGCATGTGTGTGCGTGCGTGCGTGCGTGCGTGCGTGTGTGCGTGTGTGCGGGCCTGCGCACAGCCTTACCTTTTGCCACCAGGAGATGCTCCGGACTCATGTTTAATTCCTGCCCCGTCTAGAATCAGCCATTTCTCCAAGGAGCTCTGGTTCCTTTTACTGGAAAGTGGTTTGGAAACGAAGACCTGGGCACCAGGCGCGGTTTGCTGCTGGTGTGTCACCTTTTTAAAACAAGCCCTGGAAGTCATGGATTTCACCTCTGCTGCTCTCACAGGCCCGCTCAGAATCAAGGAGAACACAGGCTCGTCCCCTTGCAGGCCTGTCATTGTCACACGGGAGAGCTAATGAGATGGGATATATCGGTGTCGTCATTGGAAAATACCATCTGTCACATCAGTGGTGCTGCCGTGCACCAAGGGCTCGTGTGTCACTTACAACACCTTCCATCCCTGTCTGGTTTCTGTTTTGCTTCAAAGAAGGTCTTTCTGAAGTTTGGTTATTCTTTCCTTCCCCCCCTCCAAGTGTGGCTCTTCCTGAAGATGGTCAGTTGGTACAGGGGCACATGACCAACACGAAGTCACACTGGGCATCAGTTCTCTGTCGTCCCTTTTGTCGGCACCCGTCTCAGCTGGTCTAGAACTGTCGTTAACACGTGTGTAACACTTGCTAATTGCTTTCCTTTCTTAGCGTTCTGCTCAGAGCTGGCTTGCAGCTCAGCCTTGGAGGTAGAATGTATTGTTTTGTTGTTGTTTTATTACCTGGGCCATTGCCTTCGCAGCAGAGATGTTTGCTGCTTACCAGAAGGCATGTGCACCCATACGTCCCATTCCCCTCCCAGTGAGGCCGGGCCATGTGACTGTTCATGGCCAATGGGCTGTGTGTGGAAGATTTAAAATCGTGAGTGCTGGCCGGCGTGGCTCAGTGGTTGAGCAGTGACCTATGAACCACAGTTTGATGCCTGGGTTGCTGGGCTTGATCCCCAGTGTGGGGTGTGCAAGAGGCAGCTGATCGATGATTCTCCCTCATCATTGATGTTTCTCTCTCTCTCTCTCTCTCTCTCTCTCTCTCTCTCTCTCTCTCTCCCCCTCTCCCCCTCTCCCTCCCTCCCTCTCTGAAATCAATAAAACTATATTAAAATAAATAAAATCAGGACAGCCACCCTCCAGGTGTTCGCCTCCTGTTCTGAGCGGTATGCCCTCCCCCGCCTGGGACTGTCACTGCCTGGGGACCCTCTGCCAGCCCACATTGCATAAGCAGCGCTAGTCGGGTTAAACCTTTGAACTCCTGAACTGTTCCTGCTGCATTGCCTAACCTTTCCTGCCTAATACACCTTTTAAATAGGGTGAGTGATACTGGATTGTCATGTACAGAATGATGCAAAATTTACTAATAGAAGGTGAGTTGGTTCAAAGAAAACCAGATGAATAATTTGCGAGGTGATACTCAGACATGGGAAACTCCTCAGGGCAGGGACTCGAATGACTGACGTTGGGGACATTACTGTGCTCTCACCGTGTTCCCTGCATGGGAACTCGGGCCTTTATTGGACTTGCCCAGAGCATAAATCTCTGTTAATTCCCCTGTGTTCCCTGTATGTCCCGAGGTTTAAACAACAATCACCAAAATCTCTTCATTAAAGCTGATTAGTCAAGGATTACATGAAAAGATCTGAATTTTCTATTTGATTTTAGAGCCCAATAGCTTGCCTTTGCCTATCGGGTTCCCCAGACGCTAATCAAGAGTGTGAACCTGGTGAGAGGGAGCTTTCAAGCCCCTCTGTGCCTGGGGTGCTACTCACAGGCAGAAGCAAATGGCAGCTGACTCAAGATGAGAGACCACCGGGCGTGGGAGCCAAGAGGGGAGGGGGGGTGTCACTCCAGTCAACACCCGCAACGCCGGGTGTGCCCATTAGTGACAACTGGGTCTTGGCACAGTGCTGTGCCTGTTGGAAACTGCTGAAATATTCATGTACTTGACCGTGTCTCTTCCGATTAGATGTAATAAATGCAGATTTGAACGGCCATATGTTTTATTTTGACGTAATGGTTTTAACCTTTATGGTGTGTGTAGCTCTCCAGTTCTCTGCCAGATTAGAAGTTAGCTGGTATTTGAAGTTGCGATGCGATTATTATTAGAGACTCCTTGGGACTGAACGAATAGGCAGTAATAGCTTTTTAGTTTGAAACCTACTGCTCTCATTTATTCCCTCTTTCCCTTCTCTTCTCTCCCCTCTCCTCCCTTCCTCCTCCTTTCTCACTTCTGTCTCCCTTTCTGAGTAAGTTGAATAATCTCTTTCAGCCTCAGTTTCCTCATCTGTAAAATAGAAATAATAGCAACACCAATGATGTTTAAATAGCCAATGGCCCCTGGCTTTTATAAGGAATACAAAAGCTACTGTGTTTGAGGCATTAGCTCAGTGCTTGGCACATACGGAGAGTTCAGTAAATGATAGCTGTTACCAGGTTATGTAATCTTTCTGAACCTCAGTTTCTCCATCTGGAAATGGGCTCATGCCATTCATTACACCACATAGTTGTGATGTCTGAAAGAGAGAATTAAGTGTTATTTTTATTATGGGCTCAATGAATGAATTCTGGGACTTGTGTGTTAGTCAGGGTAGGATCCCTACCATAACAAACTACCCCCAAATTTGGCCTGACGGGATAAGTTTATTTCTCCACGAGACCATCTCTGATGGTCAGGAAGCTCTGCCCTGAGCAGTCAGTCAGGGACCCTCACTCCTTCCCACTGAGGCTCCACCCTCTGCAGGGGCAGCAAGATCCTCTTCCTTTAGCCCAGGAACCGTTTGGATATTTATAACATCATTTGCTTAATATAAATTTATGTTGTTGTGAAAGAAGCTCCTAGGTTTATTGAATTTCTAGTCCTGTCTGTGGTTGCCTTGGTGGGGCCAGACCAAATAATTTTTAGGGCCTTATGTGGCCGGTGGGCCGGACGTTCCCACCCCTGCTTCAGGGAAAGAGGGTGGCGGATGGATCTCATGTGTGAGTATTTTTTTTTTTTTGTGTGTGTGTGTGTGTGTGTGTGTGGTTAATCCATACCCGAATATATTTTTCCATTGATTTTTAGAGAGAGTGGAAGGGAGGGGGAGAGACACAGAGAGAGAAACATTGATATGAAAGAGACACATCAATTGGTTGCCTCCCACACATGCCCAGATCAGGGCTGGGGATTGAGCCTGCAACCGAGGTGTCCTTGACTGGAATTGAACCCAGGACCCTTCAGTCCTTGGGCCAACGCTCTCTCCACGGAGCCAAACTGGCGAGGGCTCATGTGCGAGATTTTTATGGGTGGCCCTGACAGGGGTCACTTCTGTTCTGGCTCCAGTGGCCTCCCAGTACAAACCTGGCCACCAGGAAAGCTGGGAGATGGCATACCTGTGTGCCTGGGACAGCAAAGAGGATGCACCTCAGCCGCTGTGGTTTTCAGAGACACAGAGTGAGGGTCGCCAGCCGCTTCTGAGATTCTCAAGGTAACAACGAATGAGTCTGACAGTTTGAAGAGGCAGGGGAGGTAGGAAGAAGCAGAAAGGAGAAGCGCGGCCGGAGGTGATGGAGCCCTGAGTTCCTTCTGTGGCTCTGGGTCCCGGATGTTGGAGCTGCAACGTGGCCCATGCCCTACCCACCCTGCGTCCTTGGCCATTTTCTCCTTGGGAATTTATTAGTGTCTCCACCGTTGTGTTTCTGCTTCCATTAAAAATGTCACCAAGACACACGCTCCGCAGGATGCCACTTCAGTCCTCAGTGGGCATTTTTGCTGGATGGATCTGTTTTTTAAATGACAGCATCTGTTTGCTTGTACACACTGATTTCTAATTCTTCCCTTGGCAATTAGAGCAGGGGGTTGGGGAATGGTAACCAGCTGTTTGAATGGGGGGGGGGGAGGCAGTGATCTGATCTGTGAAGGAGTACCAAAGCCCTAGCCAGAAGCAGTAAAAACGGAACAGATGCCCCCAAATACAGAAGCCCGGAAAGGGACTTGTGAATCCCACTGCCAGCCCTGGAGAGACCACAGCCACACTGGGTGGGCCAGGACACAGTGGGGGAGGGGGGCACAGCGGGGTAGCTCAAAGGAGTGGACCTCAGCAAGTTGGACCCTCTGATGTGTCCCCATTTCACTCGGGGTGAAACATGAAGTCCTTACCAGGGTGCACAGGCCCCGCCGATGACCATGCCCTGTACTCCTCTGCCCTCACTCCCTCTGCTCTCGCCTGCGTCCCTGGGTCTGCCGCAGCCATCCGCCTCCGAGTGCTGGTGCTCCCCCTCGGGGTTTCTGGGCTCCGGCTTCTGTTTGGAGCTCTCCTCCCATCTGATGTCTGTAGGGCTCACTCTTCTTTCAGATCTGTGCTCCGGTGACACTTCTCAGAACCCCCAGTTAACGTCGCAGCTCTAGCATGCCTCCCTCTCCCCTGGATTAGGTTTCTTAACACAACCTTCCTAACACAGCATGCATTTAAGCTTTATTTCTGCCGGTTCCATACACGCTTCGTGATGAGAGGGGCCTCATCTTACCTGCTCCCTGCTGATGTGCGCTTGGCACATAGTAAGGGCTCAGCAAATACTTGCTGACTCACTGAAAGGATTTTCATTTGGGGAACACATCGTCGGTGTGTGTGTTACAGAAAGCCCCGGTCACTTAGGGGCACCAACACTATATTCTTGATCTGTGTAGCCTCCCAGGGCCTAGCCCTGAGCCTGGCACACAGTAGGTGTTCAATAAATGGTTGTTGAACAGAGATGACAGAATGACCCAAGATGACACTCAACACGCCCAAGGCAAAAACAAGTTGGCATCCAGATTCCTACTTTTATTCTTCGACCAACACCAGTGCCTGTGACCAGCAGCACCTCTCAAACACGCCTTCATGCAAGCACCAGGCTCCAGGCCCTCCATCTGGTCCGAGCCACCATCACCTCCCAGCCAGACTACAATAGTTCCTACCTGCTCAGGCTGCTACTCTAGCGCTGCCTACAGTGTGTTCTCCACACAGCCGCCAGAGGGCGCTAACAAACTCAGATCCTGCTGTTCCGCTCACCCTCCTCCACAGGGGCTTGCACCAGCACCCACACTCCTGTGATCCCGTGTGCATGGCTGATCTGCCTCCCTCACTGCGCTCGGCCCTCTGGCCTCCTCGCTTTCTCTGAACATCCCTCAGAGCCTGTGCACCCGCCGTTCCCTCTGCCTGGGGTGCCTTCTCCCTGGTTAGTTTCCAGCTGGTGCCTTATCCTTGGAGAGGCCTTCCCTGACCACCCCTGCCCCACAGAGAGGAATGGCCTGGTCCCAAGTGAGTCCCAGTGACCAGTCTGCCCTGTTCCATCTCCCCATCTGCTTTTGTACACGAGGCAGCATTACATTCTATACACAGCCACGCGCTGAATAGTGGCGGTTCAGTCCACGCTGGAGCGCATCTGACATGGTACACCTTTAGCCTAGGTGGCAGTAGGCTGTGCCGCCTAGTGTGTAAGCACACTCCGGACGCTCACAGCCACTAAGTCACCTAAACGCATTTCGCAGGATGCGTTCCCCTCGCTAAGCGGTGTGAGACTGTGTGACTTTATGTTTTCTGTTGTCCCTCCTTCCTCCAGTCCCCGCCCCCATTCCCCCCTTTCCTTCTCATCAAAGCAGGCAGCTGCTGCCTCAGAGGAGGGATATAGCAGAAGGCGAGAAGACAGGACTTTTCCTCTCTTAGAACTTAGGCTGCGGGGATTGAGGTGCCATGGAATGTCCCGAGGCAGCGTATCCTCCCACGGTAGTTTTCAGGAAGGAGAGCTCCCTGTGAGGTGGGGTATACCCAGGAGGGGTCAGCCATAATCAAGGACATTTCCCTGGCCGAAGCTGGAGACACGCAGCTCTTCTTGGTGGCCCCACCCATGCGGCCTTTCTTTGAGCCCTTTGCCTCTCTCCAGCCTTTTCCCCAGATCCTCCAGCTCCTCTCAGCGACAAGCTACCTAGGGAGCCTTCTGATATCAGAAATTCTAATATACGTGAATCTTTGGGAGGAGAGGAGGCAACAGGGTGCTCACCAAATACTTTCCGAACCTCCCTTCAGGGCGGGCGCGGGTGTGATGTAGGCATCGCCCCCCTCCAGCTCTCCTCACGTGTGATCCGGTCACAGTGACCCCCAGCAGACTTGCGGTTGAGATGAGATGGGGTCTGGCCAGATCTATGATTCCCAGACCCCCGTCCTCCTCAACCAGCAGGTGGAATGGTTGTTTCAGAATCAGACCATCAGTGGTCATGTGGCTTCTGCACAACTTGTGTGACCTCAGAGGGAGACTCGATTTCCCATCTCGAACAGGAATGATAACGATGCCGGCTTCTCAGGCCGGGGGTGGGGCAGACCAGAGTGTAAACTCCCCAGGATGACATGCCCACATTGTCTATGGCTCCACGTAGACCACGTGCCCACCCTGCACTGTGGTTCCCCGTGGACACTGTGCCTACCCTGCACTGTGGCTCCATGTGGACAGTGTGCCCACCCTGCACTGTGGCTCCCCCGTG
>NW_005871672.1:157350-169584 GCF_000147115.1 Myotis lucifugus | reverse complement strand
GGACACTGCCCACCCTGCTCTGGTGCTCACGGGGACACTGTGACCACCTACACTGTGGCTGCCAGTGGACAGTGTGCCCTCCTTGTCTGTGGCTCACAGGAACACTGTGCTAACACTGCTCTGTGGCTCCCCCATGGACACTGTGCCCACCCTGCACTGTGGCTCCCCGTGGACAGTGTGCCCAACCCTACACTGTGGCTCCCCGTGGACAGTGTGCCCACCCTGCACTGTGGCTCCCCGTGGACACTGTGCCTACCCTGCACTGTGGTTCCCCGTGGACACTGTGCCCACCCTGCACTGTGGCTCCCCGTGGACAGTGTGCCCACCCTGCACTGTGGCTCCCCGTGGACAGTGTGCCCACCCTGCACTGTGGCTCCCCGTAGACACTGCCCACCCTGCACTGTGGCTCCCCGTGGACACTGCCCACCCTGCACTGTGGCTCCCCGTGGACAGTGTGCCCACCCTGCACTGTGGCTCCCCATGGATGATGTACTCACCCTGCATTGTGGCTCCCCGTGGACAGTGTGACCACCCTGCACTGTGGCTTTACGTGGATTATGTGCCTACACAGCACTGTGGCTTTATGTGGATGTGTCCACACTGCACATGGGCACACAGTAGTTGCTCACAGATTTCTATGGAGTGGATCACTGTGCTGGACAGCAGAGTCATGTACAAGAGATCGTAGCCAAAAAGCTAAAGGAACACCAGGGAGCTCCTGGGCCACAGGTTCCTGTGGGAGAAATGAGGAGGGCAGGGAGGGGAACAAAGGGTTAAGTGGTTGGTTCCTCACCCCCACCCTTGCCTGAAGCAGATCAGCTTTTACCAGATTCACAGGAGGGGTCAGGCCTGCCCTGTGCATTATTCAAGGCCGAGCTTCTTGGAGGGAGGATGTAAAGCAGGATCTGCATTATTTAAAGTCTGCGCAGACACGAGTCTTCAGTGGTGCTTGTGACTTGCCCAGCTTCCAAGTCACAGAATGCAGATTTGCATGAAACATGCCGCACGGGTTTCAGGGCTCCGGGCGAGATGGGGTGGGAGGATGTTTCCCGGGGTGAGAAGGTTGTGCCCTGCTGCCGGCCTCCCAGACTTGCAGGGGCTGTAACCAGCGGTGAGGCTGGGTCATACTCACCTGACAGGTCCCAACATCAACAAAGGATTCACTTTAACAAAATTAGAGCTGACTCAAAGGTAGGTCTGGGCAGCTGTGTGAGCTGCTGGGGCATTAATTGGTGTCTTTTTTCTGTTTGCTCACAGCTTTCCCCCAGCTCTGAGGGCCTTGCTCCAGATGCAGAGCGCGGCCAGAGACACGGACTCCCGGTCCTGCTCCCCGGGCAGGAGGCTGGTTAGCAGGCACTCCAGGAGAGTCGGACATGGTTGCTGGGAAGGCTGGGAATTGGAGCCTTTCTGAAGGTCGTTTGGCTTCAGAAAGGGGGGGCCGAGGTGGAGGGGCTGGTGCTTGGAGGGGTATTTCGGTCACTGGAACTGGTAAGAAGGTGTTGAGGTTCTGAGGGGGTGACACTGTGGTGACAAAGGACCCACTAAGGTGGCATGTGCTGAGTGGGGGTGGCTCCATGAGGACCCAGGCCGCAGCCTTGGGAGTGTTTGTCCGCGGCACCCGGAACAGGCTGCACCAGGAGGGGACTCTCGAGGGCCATCTGTCACCCGTTCCCAAGGGCAGTTGTCGACAGGGGCGTTGTGCTTGATGGTGACGATGACAGTAGCAAACATTTATCAGTCATCACCAGTGCTAGGCCTGGTCTCACTGTATTGAATACACTAAGTCACAGTTATTACCCCCATTTACGGATAAGGACACTGAGGAGCAGAGAGGGTAGTTAGCCACTTGCCCAGGGTCACGCAGCCAGTGAGAGGCAGAGCTCGGATTTAAACTTGGCTGTAGCTGGAGAGTCTATTTTTGCAACCACATGCAGGGATGTGGGATGGTGACCGCACTAACTGAAGATGAAGCCTCTCAATTATTTTGGACCAAACCCTTGGATGCTTGTAAGACCAACGGAGAAGAGAAGACCCCAGAAAGGGAATAACACTGATCTGTTATGTATACTAACTAATGGGGGTGTGGCTTGATTTAGAAATGGAAAGAAATGGGACATATTAGTATCTTAAGCTCAGGAATTGCGGAGCAGTTCATACTGTGGCCCCAGGAAGAATGTCAAAGTCACTTGCATTTTTGATATGCTTCCTTTCTTAATTTAAGTTTTTGAATAGATATTACATTGTATTACATGGTTCAGAAATCAAAACAATATAAAAGAAAAAACAATACAAAAAGATATTTACAAAAAAGCATCAGTCCTTTTCCTGTCCGTTGTGTGCTCTCTCCCATTAGAGGACCACAGTTGTTACTGTTGTGTGTCTTCTTCCAGTTCTTTATGCAAGTACAGCGATGTGTGTGTGTGTGTGTGTGTGTAGGTGTGTGTGTGTGTGTGTAGGTGTGTGTGTGTGTGTAGGTGTGTGTGTGTGTGTGTGTAGGTGTGTGTGTGTGTGTGTGTGTGTGTGTGTGTGTGTGTGTAGGTGGGACGTGGGCTTTGTCGGAGGAGGGCCAAGGGGGGCACTGAACACCCTAATTGACCTGGGTAATAAATGGGAAGGGTGTCCAGCTGGGTGGTAACAAGGGAGAAAAACTAAATAATTGCAGTATTGAGGGGGGGCTACAGATTGGGGGGAGGAGATTGCACACACACACACACACACACACACACACACGTACGCATGTGTGTGCACACACCCTGCCCAAGGTGGGCAAACTTTTTGACTCGAGGGCCACAATGGGTTCTTAAACTGGACCGGAGGGCCGGAACAAAAGCATGGATGGAGTGTTTGTGTGAACTAATATAAATTCAAAGTAAACATCATTACATAAAAGGGTACGGTCTTTTTTTTTTTTTTAGTTTTATTCATTCAAACGGGCCGGATCCGGCTGCGGGCCGTAGTTTGTCCACGGCTGTACCCCTCAGAGGCACAGGGTTTCAGTCACTGAATTTGCAAACTGCACACAAGCAAGTGCAAACGACCTCCAGCCATTCGGCAGCTCACACCTGCCCCGCAGGTCCCCGAGCTACAGGTAACGGGCGGGTGGGTTGGGATGGAGGCCTGCCTCTGACATTATCTTCATTATTTTGTGTCAGGGCACAGGGGCCTTTTTCTGAGCCTGCTGTGGGGACATCTGCATGTGCAAGTCCTCTGTCTGGTAAGCCCTCCCACGCTGACCTGTGGCTGTGCAGGGGAGCCCTGGGAGTGAGCTCGGGGCTTCATCCAGACCAGGGCAATGATGTGGCTAATCGCTCCAGTGTGCCCGGTAGCTGACATAATCAGGGAGTGAATTAGCTTCTGCTTTTCTGGCTGTATTTTAAAGGCATTTTTTTAAATGCTTTTTTTTTTTTGGAGCCGATGCGCTCTTCAGAAATTAAATTTAGACTGTGATTTTATTACCCTTTTTATTTAATTTATCCTAACGGTTGCATTCAAGCTGTGAACCAGCTGTTGACTTTGAAAAAACATTGTTCAATTTGAAGGGAGCGTTTAAAAACTTAATGTAATGGCTGTAAGTAATCACTACAGCAATCGCACACCCGGAGCTGCGGGCCTCACAGGGGCGTGACGGGGGTTGGGCAAGAGGCAGGCATGCAGATTTGGGGGAGGGGGACACAGGGGGTGCAGGGACAGCGGACCACATGAGCATGTTCCTCCTCGTGGGGCTGCCTGGGGCCCTAGGCCTTGGGGACGAGTTGGTCAGAGCCCAGCTTCAGGTGAGCACAGGCCTGCTCAGCGCCTGGCTCCTGCTGTGCTGGTCCCAGACACTGAATTTCCTCTGCCCCTGCTCCTCCCTGAGTCCCACAGTGCTCAGGACCTCGACCTGGACATAACCCTTTGTCAGCCCCTTTCCACCTTGGTACGCAGGCACCTCCTCATTTATTCAACCGCTGTGGTAGGTTGCAAAGCGGCCCAAATCCTTCCCGTTCTGTGTGCAGGGCCCTTGGCAATGTGCGTCTCCCATTAGGAAGTGAAGTCTACTTCTCCGTGTGTACTTGAAAAAATGTGTATTCTGCAGTTGTTGAGACATGTCATAAAAATGCCTATTAAGTCTATCTCATCTATGGTGCCATTCAAGGCCATTATTTCCTTATATTCTGTCTGATCACCTGTTTATTGATATAAGTGGCTATTAAAATCCCCTGCTATCCTTGTATTATGTGAATTTCTCCCTGTGTGTCCATTAACAATTTGCCCCATGCTGGGTGCATATATATTTACAATTGTTATACCCTCTTCTCCGATTGACCCCTTCATAATTATGTAATGTCCTTCTTTGTCTTTTTAAAAAACACATTTTGTTTTAAAGTCTATTTTGTCTGATATGACTATTGCTACCCCAGCTTTCTTTTTGTTTCTATTTGCATAGAATATCTTTTTCCATCCCTTCGCTTCCAGTCTGTGTGTGTCCTTCGATCTGAAGTGTGTCTCTTGTAGGCACCATATAGATGGATCACGCTTTTAAATCCTCTCAGTCACCCCGTGTCTTTTTATTAGATCATTTAATCCATTTACTTTTAAAGTAATTATTGCCATTTTGTTCATTGTTTTTAGGCTGTCTTATAGTTTTCTCCCCCCGCCCCCAACAATAAGGAGATTTATTGTCACATAACAAGGAAGTCCAGAGGTAGGACAGGGTGGAGAGACGCAGTTGTGTAATAATGTCATGAAGCATCCAAGGTTCTATCATCTCTTTGCTCTGTCACCCTTCATCCTTCTGTAACAACGTCATCCTCAGGCAACAGAAAGATGAGGCAGAAATTCTTGGCGTCATCGCTCAGACACGTCAACATCTAGAGAAAGAAGCCCGCTCGGCCTCTGTGCGGATCCGCTTTCCGCCCTGGGCCAGCAGGCTTCTCTCCAGCTGGTCTTCAGTGGGTTATTCAGGATGGCTTTTTTTTTTGTTTGTTTTTGGTATTTTAGTTGTAATTTCAGTTTGGTCCTGGGAGTGTGTCCGTGTAGCATCCACTTACTCCGCCACCATTTTTAATCTCTGTTTTATAGTTTTCTTCTGTTCCTTTCTTCTTCTCTTGACCTCTGCCCGTGTGTGTGTGTGTGTGTGTGTGTGTGTGTGTGTGTGTGTGTGTGTGTTTTATTATTTTCTTTTTTTAAGTGTTGTGTTTGGGCTCCTTTCTCTTTGTTCTCTGTATGGCCTTGGTAGTTTTTGATTTGTGGTTACCATGAGGTTTATGCACATCACCCTTTGCCAACAGCAGACTATGCTGAGCTGAGAGGTGTTGAAGTTTGAACATATGCTATCGTGACTACATTTTTACTCCTCCTCCATGCTTTAGGTTATTGATGTTTTATTTGATCTCTTTTTATGTTGTGTGTCTCCTACTACTCATTGCAGTTTGAGTTGAACTTGACACTTGTTTTAAACATTTGTAGTAGCTTTTAAAAGGTCTGATTTACTGTATTTGTTGAATATTTGGTTTCCCTGTGAGATTTTTCCCTCTCTCATATTTTCTTATTCCTGGTTATGGCCTCTCCTTGCTGCTTATAGAGACCCTTGAGCATCTCTGGTAAAGCTGGTTGAGTGGTGTGGACTCTTAGTTTCTGCTTTTGGGAAACCATCGCTCCTTCAATCCTGAGTGATAACCTTGCTGGGTAGGTTCCTTCCTTCCAGCTCTTCACAGATGTGCTGCCGCCCGCTCTGGCCTGTCCAGGTGAGGAGCAGGCACTTCCTGTGCCTGGGGCACAAGCAGACACTTCCTGTGCCTGGGCGATGAGTGGGCACTTCTGGGGCCTGCGGCACTAACCTGCTGGCTGGGTGGCTTCCAGCAGGGGGAGCAGGTGGGTGTGGTGATGCCCTGTGGTTCCTGCCCCTTTTGTCAGAGGCAGAGGCTCCAGGTGACGTGACCGTGACCGTGGGCAGGCTGCAGGGGCCCTGCAGACCCACAGAGCCCCGCCCGCCCTGTCCAGTGGAGGGGAAGGAAATGTGCCACTAGCTCCTCTGGCCTGAGGCTCCTGTGGCTTCCCAGCCTCTCTGTTTGGTCTCTTTCTCTTGTTTATTGTCAGGATCTGCTCACTCAGTGCTTGGCTGTCTCGCAGGAGTGATTGCTGCCTATGTACGTGCGTATCTGATTTTGCTCCTGGGAGGGCCGAGGTCAGCATCCTCCCTCACCGCTGCCATCTTGGGCCTCCTTGATGACGGAGTAGAGTGTCCATGAAAGACAGAGACCTGGAACGGAGTCACTGCCAACCCTCGATGGACGGACATGTAACGTGAGCAAGAGCTGCTCTTCCGCTCCCCATTGTTTCACTCCCTGGGCCTCGTGGGGCTGTTTATCACACAGCAGTACCTATGCTGTGCTGACTGGTACACTTGGGCAAAAGAACTTGATCCTCTGGGCTGTAGTTTTCCCACAACACTACCTCCTTGTATGCATCAGAGAGAACCAGGTGTGATATGTCCGTTACCTTTGGCATCCAGGTGGCATTCAGTAACAGTGATTCTTTCTACTGAGAGCAGCCTCCTAACAAGGACTTATTTACACAGCGGGTGCACATGGCCTGGAGCCAAGTCCTACACGCTGTCTGTGCAGCCGGGATGAGGGCACAGCTCGCTGCCTTGCCAGATCTGTCTCCCTTCTCTCCGCCCCTCTCCTCGGCTTTCCCAGCGGTCAAGGGCATCTTCCAGGGCCGGAGTGTTGCTGCCCAGTGGCTGCTGCTGCGGCTGCTACATCCCAGGTCCCGAGTGGAGTAAAAAATGCACCCGAGAAGCAGTGGCAGAGGAGGCCATAGAGGCGACTGTCCTGAGAAACAGCCTGGAACCACTGGCAGCAGGAAGGAATAGCGACTTCAGCACAGAGTCAAAACCCATGGGCGGGGCCTCGAACTGGCACCAGCAGCTGGGGCTGGAGGTGGAGGAAGAGTGGGCCACGTGGCCCAGAGCTCGGGAGGGGCGCTGGGCCCAGGCAATTCTGTGGTGCTGCCGGGCTAAGGACTCTCGCTCTAATTCAGCGGTTCTCAACCTGTGGGTCGCGACCCCTTTGGGGGTCGAACGACCCTTTCACAGGGATCGCCTAAGACCATCGGAAAACACATATATAATTACATATTGTTTTTGTGATTAATCACTATGCTTTGATTATGTTCAATTTGTAACAATGAAATTGGGGGTCACCACAACATGAGGAACTGTGTTAAAGGGTCGCGGCGTTAGGAAGGTTGAGAACCACTGCTCTAATCGCTTTAGGGGGTGCGAGGACTTGGCCTTTGAATGGCCTTGAGTTGCTCCATAGGAAAAGCGTGGTGTCTCCTGAGGTAGGTGTGAGGTGTAAACGTGATGCAGTTAATACCTTGTTAAAGGCCCATCAGAAGGACGTCCATTCAATACGTGATGAGTATCCTTAGCCTTTAAAGCTACGAGACAGATTTACACATACAGTTATGACACATTCTCCAGTAAATCTTACGCGAAGGGAGCAAGACGGCGAAAGTCTTCACGGAGCGTCTCCGCGGAGGGGCAGGCGGAGGCAGGGACTACCGTCACGACTCTCTCTGGAAGGGACACTCCCCGAATTGTCACAGCATCGCCAGGGGGGGTTGGAAGTGGGGAGAGGGGGCCTGAGCAAGGTGGGAGGATTGCCTTTGACTCCGCACCCTCTGATGCTGCTTCAGCCATTACCACGTCCATCTCTTCCGTGTACCTTTCAGCAGAAAGACGGGTCCCGTGGCGCCTGGGATGCCCACCAGGTTTGGGAATCTCCCCGTCGCCATGGCACTAACCCGGTCAATGCAGCACTGAGGTTGTGAAGATCCCAGGTCACTAACAGTTATTAATGAGGTGCTGTGGCTGGGCTCCCATAGGGACCCCACAGCCTATGGGCTGCCTCCCTGTTCTCACCTGGATACCTGTGCAGTGCCGTCACTTCCAGGCTGTCTGGGAGCGCACAGCGGGGTCTGGCCTCCTGCGGGCAGGTGTTGGTGGCATCTTGGTGGGTGGGTCCTACTACGGAGAGTGTGTTCCTGGGGTGTGGATCTAGCTGGGACTTCCCTGGGGCAGTTCTCTCTCTCTCTCTCTCCAGCCTGGCAGGGGCAGGTGTCTGTGCTGAGGTGGGCGCTGCTGGGCACGGGGAACAGACTGGACTCAGAGGCTGAGGGAGGACTTTGCCCTGGGGTGGCTTTGCCCTGGGGTGGCCCTGGGGTGGCCCCTGGGGTGGCCCCTGGGGACCGGCATGTGCTCATGGACGTTGAGACCCACATGGCCCCCCAAATGCCCAGAGTCAGCAGGTGGCTCTCTGCAGGCCTGAGAGACAGACAGGGCAAACCCTGTGGCTCCTGGAGCTGTTCGGCCTGGCTCCTCCTCCTGCCTTTACTCTCTTCTGTGGCCACAGACTGGCCAGCTTCCCTCGGATGTGCGGCCCCAGGCCTCCTGGGCCCCAGGGAAAGCCTGTGAGAATCCCGAGTGGCATCCGGAAACCCGGGAAGGAGCCAGTGGAACGTTGATCGAGTCTTGCTCTTTCTTGGAGCCAGTAGTCAGACTGGACTGGATTCTCCCTTCCACCTCCTTCAGCTCCGACTTCAGGGCCCTCCAGGGTGTGAATAAGTTCCCAAGTGGGGAAAACCAGCGTCCAAACGCATCTCCTGACATGGAAGCTCGAGTCTGGCGGCGTTCGGGGCCCATCCTCATGTCAGATGGAGCCAATAGTCTTTTCCCAAAGCGCCTGGGGTAGGAGACAAGATGAGTAACTTTCCAGCAGAGAGCGCGGGAGGGCTCCGTGCCACCCGCTGGGAACCCCCTCATTTGCATGCATCAGAAACAATTTTTGTGAATTTAATTAATCACAGTTTACATAATAATAACCCTTGAAATATTTTATGGGTAAATAGTGGATTTCCCTGCTGTGAGGGAACCCGTTGGTTCTAGCACTTACTTATAATTTGTTTCCCATTGAGTAGTTGGAAAGTGAGGGGGCACCTCCAGTTGTGATGGGGGAGCGGAGTGACTTTCATTTCATGCACGAGGCCTGGGAAGGTAGCATCTTCCCCAGCAGGTCTCCTAGTCCTCTTGGTTATAACATGATTATAATCTATACTAATAACAGGGTAATATGCTAATTAGACTGGATAGACCGGACATCTTCCAGACATCATTCCAGATGTCCTTCCTGACAAAGCCACGGCTGGCCCGGGGGAAACTACCCATGGTCCTGGTGCCTGCTCGGGCAAAGCCAGCCCGGGTCCCGGGTCCCGGGTGCCTGCGGCTGGCCAGAGGGAGGGAAGCCTGGGTCCCGGGTGTAGGGGCCGAGGCAGAGGCAGTTAGGGGCGATCAGGCAGGTAGGTGAGTGGTTAGGGGCGATCAGGCAGGTAGGTGAGTGGTTAGGGGTGATCAGGCAGGCAAGCAGGTGAGCGGTTAGGAGCCAGCGGTCCTGGATTGTGAGAGGGATGTCTGACTGCTGGTTTAGGCCTGATCCCGCAGGGACATCCCCCAAGGGGTCCCAGATTGCAAGAGGGTACAGGCCGGGCTGAGAGACCCTCCCCCCCTGGCCTCCTGTGCACCGGGCGTCTAGTTCTACTATATTATTAACCACCACCATCACTACCACACCCACCACCACTACCACCATTATCATTATCAGTACTTAGACCAGTGTTTATCACCATTTCACCACCACCACTGCCACCACCTTCATTATCACTATTTCATCATCTCTACCACATCACCATCACCATCACCTTCACCATCACCATCACCACCAACCATTCACCACCCCCCATCACCATCACCATCACCATCACCATCACCATCACCATCACCACCACCATCGCCACCGTCACCATCACTACTGTTATCACTACTTAGACCAGCTTCATCACCACCACCTGTCACCACCATTTCCATCATCTCCATCCTCACCATGTTTACCACCCCTATTCCCACCCCCATCATCACTGCAGCCTTCAACACCATTGTCACTACCACCATCATGACGGCCACAAACACACTGTCTCAGCCTTCCTTACCTTTCTGTACCTTGGGGATGCTACTCCCTCCATCCCTGGACCCTCCTTCTCCCTTCCCCTCTCCATACGTCCTCACTCTGGCACATCTAATCAGTCTCTAAATCCGATGGATTCTGCCTCCTGTCTCTTCAGGTTATGTCTGCATCTTCCCTTATATTCCCCCAGTTTAGCGTCTCGTGGTTTCTCAGAAGAGCTACTACAAAGCTGGTCTCTTCATTCCTGCCCAGTGCAGCGCTGGATTATGTTTCTCATATGGAAACCTGACTTTTGTGAGTAGGACTTTTTCTCATCGCCTCATTGTCACCACTGATACGCAAACCTGAGTGCTATGGAAACTGTTTTTACGGAAAACATTCCATGGGCACCATATTAATAAAAACTTAATAATAATAAAATGTTAAACATTTTTTATTTTAATGCTACTTAGTTACTTACAAACAAAACTCGGTACCAGCTCATTCTGCATCTGCTGTTTCACTGAATTTGAGATGCCATCATGATAAGATGCATTGTTTTTTCTGTAGCAGCAGGAGAGAGAATTACTGTCATACTGTCAATAGTAATTGTAAGAAGCTATAGATTTTAAGGTGCATCCCAATTTCAGAGTCACAATGTGACAAAAATTATGTTTTAGAATCAATAACAAAAGAAATCCATAAACAACTATATGATTAAAAACTAGAAACTAAATACAAATAAAAGTAATAAAATCCAATTAATATTATGTACTCAATGTGAGAGATGATGTTGTTTTACTGAAACTGAAGTGCCACTGGCTAAAAATGAATTGCTGTGCTAGCGCTGGAGTTTTTGGGTTTGACGGCCCCTTACGTGGGTAGCATGAAGACTCAATTCTTCCACCCCTTTCTCTGAAAATCTTTGATTGGCATAGCAGGCCATTAATTGGGAATCTGACTCAGGCAGGCCAATCAGAGGACTGAAACTCTGTGGCTACAGTGATTAGTTCAAGGATCAGCATATGACCCAATGGGGCCAATGAAAGGCCAACCTGAGCTTTTGTCAGAACGAAGGGAAGAGAGCACTTCCCTTCTGTTGGGAATGCTAAGCTGGTAGGATGTTAGCTGGGATTCTATCTCGGCCACCAGTTGGAGGAAGCCTGACTGAGAATGAAGTAAACTCTGCTGGCAGCAGAATCAAGAGACAGAAATGGAGAGATTCTTGAAAGTTTTGGGCACCTGGATCGAACTGTGCCTGAAGCTAACACTACTGATGGTCTTGCATGAGCCAGAACCTACCCATTGAGTTGGGTTCAGTTTTGCCACTTGTCATAGCACATTAATTCATCCCCTGAAAAGCAGTATAAGAGGATTCTCACTAGAGGAAGACACTAAACAAAGACAGACAGGTGAACAGGAAGACAGGTGATCTCACCTCTTCACAGGGCAGAGCCAGCCCACCCCCCTTGCCGGATGCTGTCCTCGTGTCTGAAGCAGCCTGGGAGGGAGCCAGCACCAGGCAGGCTGCAAATATTACAAAACGTCTGGGGAAAACAACATTGTTCCCAATTGATGTTTCTGCTTCCCTTCCTGTCTCCTGCATTTTCGCTTTTATTTAAGGCTGTGTTCAGTGTTGTAATTACTTTTCTAATCGGTAACAGGCCTGTCTGGGGCCCGTGGCTCCCTGCCGAGGCGGGGCTGGGCGCTGTAAATGAAGCTCGGCACTGTGGCTGGGAGGTTGCCACTGAAATATGGCCCGAAATAAATAAAAGGCAAATTGGGTATTGGTAAATAACTGTAAATTCCATTGACTTCTTGGGGAATTACGCCTTGCATCTGCGTTTGGGACAAATGAGTTCACTGTGAATAATAGGTCTGGAGTGAGTGCCCAGGGAGGAGGGAGAGCAAGCCTCGGTCTTTCCAAAGACAGTGAGATGCAGGACAGAGGGCGCTTTCTAAGGGATGGCACGGGCAGCGGGGAGCGCGGGAACCCTAAGAAACCTGGCGTATGCCTGCTGTGTCCGCCAGCGAGCGGGCTCCTTGTGAGGAAGGTCCCCAGGTCAGCTGCTCTGTGGAGGGAAGTGGGTGCTGACATTACCATGTCCCTACTGGGCCCCGGGCGCCTAGCAAACCTGGAGACAATGGAGGCACCAGCTTTGGCGGCAGGGACCTGGTACCAATTATTGTGTGTCAGTCACTACCACTGCTGACCAGCGGGTAAATTCGTGGCATCAGGGGGCTTCAGTCT
>NW_005871672.1:150434-157250 GCF_000147115.1 Myotis lucifugus | reverse complement strand
ACTGCAGGTCGGGAGGGGGACACGTCTTAACAGCAGGGCCTTTGGCACCAGCCTGACGTCCATTCCAATCCCGGTTCTGCCGCTTCCTAGGGTGTGGCCATGGCCCTTACCTCACCGCGCCTCCGTGTCCTCGTCTGTAAGTGGGGATCAGAACAAGAGTTAGCTTCTCTCGAAGAATCGCTCTAAGGATTCAAGGTGATCATGTTACTTGCTTAGCAGAACTTTGCTCCCAGAATAGTGATGACTAGCATTTCGTCTTGTTATCTGCACACAGTCTTTGTAACAGGGTGTCAAAACTGAGGTCTCAGCCCTGACCGGTTTGGCTCAGTGGATGGAGCGTCGGCCTGCGGACTGAAGGGTCCCAGGTTCGATTCCGGTCAAGGGCATGTACCTTGGTTGCGGGCACATCCCCAGTAGGGAGTGTGCAGGAGGCAGCTGATCGATGTTTCTCTCTCATCGGTGTTTCTAACTCTCTATCCCTCTCCCTTCCTCTCCGTAAAAATCATTAAAATATATTAAAAAGAAAAAGAAAAGGAAAACAGAAAACGGAGGTTTCAGTTAGACACTGAGATAAGACAGGCGTGTGGTTTCAAAGTGAGCTGCCAGTTCCCTGTCAAGGGCGATGGTTGGAAAAGGTGCCACAGCTCCCCCTCCCCTCGGACCGACGTCGGAAATAGAAAAGGTGTGAGGGTGAGAGGAGGCCCAGGACCGTGAGGGAGATGTCCTCACGGCGAGAAGCCGTCCTGAGAGCCGTTCCCTCTCTCTGCTTCAGGGAGCAGAGGACCCGCTCTCTTCATCCAGAGACGGGGTGTGGAGTGCAACCTTAGGACTAGCGTGTGGGGTGCATCAGTCAGGACAGGACAGGTTTTGCTCAGTAACAAGCGCTTTAGGCCAATTAAAGGGGACATGCCTGTGGGACCCTGGTTCCCTCTGCCCCAAGCTGGACCTGCGGAGCCTGTGGCCGGTGGGGCCGTGAGAAGAGCAGAATGGCTACTCTCCACTCTCCTTACCTGGTAGATCCTGAGCCCCAAACTCCCATCACTCATTCCAATGTCATCGCCATGACTTTCACCTTTTCTTGTTGCCACCTGTACTTTTATTTACTTACTACTGGTATCAGTCAGGACAGGCTGGGTTATGCTATGGTAACAAACAATCCCCAAATCTCAGCGCCTTAGGAAAAGGGGTACCTTTCTTTCCTGTGCTGCGTGGCCATCACGGGCTGGCTGTGCCCCTGCTGCATGTCACCTGCCCTCCAGGACCCAGGCTGAAGGGCAGAGAAAACACAATATGACGAACCATGTGTCTGCTCTGAACATGGAACCAGGCTTGATGTCAACGGGCAGAAATTACACAGATTGCCAACAATCATGATGTCCACCACACTGCTTAGTACCAGCATGGACTTAACCTTTTCCTTAAGTAAATTTGAGGAGATGGAAAGCCCGCCTTTACTTGCCATGAGCAAGAGGTAACCATGAAAATAAATGCATGACATTAAAGAGCAACACTGCTTGTTCCCATATGACTTACAATCGTCTTATGTCCCATCAGTGGTGACACATTGGGAAGCAGGCTGAGCATGTCAGGGCTCGGAGGGCACGAGGGTCAAAGTCACAGGCTTTAGAGCCAGGCAGACGGGCAAGAATCCAGCTTCCTCCCCTCCTTGCCTGTGGGAACGTGGATAAGTTACTTAGCGTTTCAGAGCTGTTTCCTCTTTTATAAAATAGTAATAATGGGATCGACCTCCCGTGTTCTTGTGATGTTTAAAAGAGACCTTGCATACACAGCCCTTAATAAGAGGTGAGGTTCGTCTTGGCCAGCGTGGCTCTGTGGTTAGAGCATCAGCCTGGTGCACCGAAGGGCGGTGGGTTCAACTCCAAGTGAAGGGCACGAACCTGGGTTGCAGGCTTGATCCCTGGCCCAGCTCGGGGCAGGTGCGGAGGCAACCAATTGATGTGTCTCTCTCACATCGATGTTCCTCTCCCTCCCTCCCTCCCTCCTTTCCACTCTCTCTAAAAATCAATGGAAGGAAATATCCTCGTGTGAGGATTAAAATAAAAAAGAAGATGTGAGGCACCTGGTAAACATTGATGTGTTGAAGCTTTCTATGTGCTCAGCACTGTTCTAAGCAGCGCACAAACATTAAGTCATTTGATCCTCAGAACAACCCAACGAGGTGGGTCCTGTTTCTATTTCTACTTGACAGAGGAGGGAGCTGGAGCAGAGGGAGGGCAAGTTCCTGGCCCAGGGCCGCACAGCGAGGAGGGCAGGCCGTCTCCAGGCTCCTAACCGTCCTGCATCCCGCCCTCTCCGCCTCCGTAATGGGAGCTGTCCGGGGCCAGGCCAAGCCTCTCAGTTTTCTATGTTGGAAATGGAGGACCCACGATGGTGATGACTTGTCTCAAGTCTCACGGTCCTCTGGGCCCAGCGGGGTCTCTTCCTTGGCGCCTGTGGGGCCATGTCAGGGCCCTGGGGAGGAAAGGCCAGGCCTCCTTCCTGGCCCAGTGATGGAGGGGCTGCTGAGCAGCTGCTATTGACGCCGAGCCGAGAGGCACACAGGGACCGAGACCTCCTGGAACCCGGACTGGACGCTTCAGGAGGCTGGCTGGGTGCCTGGCGGGGGGACCCGCACAGTCAGACGGAGCGTGGGGCCTGCCGTTGCAAGCAAGAGCCAGAGACACGTGCAGACAACACGGGCTTCATGGGAAGGTGTGCAGGGCGTGGGGACCGCTGCCCGCGGCTGCCCGTCCTGGCGGTGGGGCTGGCAGCGCTGTTCCCAGGCTGCACCACCAGGATGAAGGGCTGTTACACTTTCCGTCCTGTGTCACTTCATTCAAGATTCAAATCTTGAGAGAGAATTTTATCAGATTATTGTAGGTCACATGCTTTTCTCTGAGCCTGTCACTGTGTCCAAGGGGATGGAGCACTCGGGTTGGTCAGGCTGGGGTCACGTGTTTGTCTCTGGACCAGGGAGGCCCACCCCACCGAGTCCCAGGGACCAGAGGCCAGAGGGGTGCTGCCCCCCACAGGGCCAGGTGCAGGCAGAAAAGGAGCGGCCTGCAGCTTGCAGGGGGACGGGCTGGTCTGCAGAGCATGGGGGTGCAGCCACTTGCCCTCCCAGCAGACGCTTTGTGTGGGAGCAGAAGTGGCCCTGCCTGGCCTTCCCAGAGGCCCCACCTGGTGGACCCTGACCCACCTTTGTTAGTTAGTGAGAGCACATCTGAGCTCGCTTTCCTCACTTCTCTCTCTGCCTGGTGCCCATTTCTCTAGCCCAGTGGCCACCAGCCAGCTGCTCAGTAGAGTTGCCCAGGCCCTGGGAAAACTCTGATGCCCACTTGGCACTCCTGACCCGTCACAGCAGGTGCCCCTGGATGGGGTCTAGACGTCAGCATTTCTTCTCTTTGTTTCTTTCTTTCTTCCTTCCTTCCTTTTTTTTTTTTTAAATTCAATACCATTTAGTATATTTAGAGTTGTGTGTCCAACACCACCATCATTTTTTCCGGTTTGATTGAGACATCATTGACACACATCACTGTACAGGTGACTTGACTGTCGTACATTGTGAAATGATTACTACAGTAAGTCTAGTTAACATCCATCATCCCACATAGATTAAAAAAAAGAAAAGAAGGAGAATGTTTGCCACCATCGATGTAAAAGCCTTTTCAGTACCTCAAGAAGGCATCATTCACCCCTGGGCTGTTCCTCCCCACCCCCAGCCATCGGCAACAGCAATCTGCCTTCTGTCTGTACAGATTTGCCTGTTCTGGACATTGTATGAAGATGGAATCATGTAATGCTTGGTCCTTTGTGCCTGGCTTCTTTTTCTGAGCATAATGTTTTCAAGGTTCATTCCTATTATGGGGTGCATCAGTACTTCGCTTCTTTTTATTGCTCAATAACATACCACTATATAAATATACCAGGTTTTATTAATTCATTCATTAGCTAATGGACATTGGGTTGTTTCCATGTTTGGCTATTATGAATGATGCTCCATAAACATTCCTGTACCAGGTTTTGTTTGGGCACATGTTTTCACTTCTCTTGAGTATATACACCTAGGAGTGGAATTGCTGGGTCCTGGGGTAACTCTATGCTGACATGTTTGAGGACCCGCAGGACTGTTTCCGAAGTGGCTGCACCATTTAACCTTCCCATCAGCATTGTAAGAGGGTTTCTGTTTCCCCACATCCTCGCCAACACTTGTCATTTTCTGTCTTTTTTATTAGAGCCTCCTCGTGGGTGTGGAGTGATCTCTCACTGCAGCTTTGATTTGCATTTCCCTGTTGAGCATCATTTTCTGTGCGTATTGGCCATTTGAATATCTTCTTTGGAAAAATGTCTATTGAAATTCTTTGCCCATTTTAAAATTGGGTTATTTGTGTTGTTATTATTGAGTTGTAACAGTTCTACGTGTTCTAGATACAAGTCAGATATATAATTTGCAATTTTTTTCTCCCATTCTGTGGGTTGTCTTCACTTTTTTGATGGTGTCCTTTGAAGCGAAAACATTTAAATTTTGATGAAGTTCAGTTCATCTGGCTTTTCTTTTGTTGCATATGATTTTGGTGTCATGTCTAAGATCCAAATCCAAGGTCATCACAAAGATGTTCTCTCATGTTTCTCCGCCTCCCTCCCCCATAGGGTTTGACAGTTTTAGCTTTTACATTTAGGACTTTGATCCATTTTCAGTAATATTTGTATGTGGTGTGAGGTAGGGGTTCAGCTTCATTCACTCTTTTGCATGTGGGTATCCAGTTGTCCCAGCACCATTTGTTGAAAAGACTATTCTATCTCCATTGAATGGACCTTTACTAAAAATCTGTTGACCATAAATATATGGGTTTATTTCTGGACTCTCAATTCTATCCCATTGATATATATGCCAATGCCATACTGTCATGATCACTGAGGTTTTATGGTAAGTTTTGAAATTAGGAAGTGTGATACTTCCAATGTTTCCTTCTTTTTCAACATTGTAAGACTGTGTTCTGTGCTCCTTCAATTTCCATATGAATTTTAGGATAAGCTTATCAATTTCTGGAAAAGAGTCAGCTGGGATATGGATAGTGATTGCATTTAAATTTAAAAATTTTTTTTCAATTACAGTTGGCATTCAATATGATATTAGTCTCAGGTGTACAGCATAGTGGTTAGACATTTATATAACTTACAAAGCGACCCCCCCACCCCCATAAGTCTAGTGCCTCCTGACACCATGTAGTTATTACAATATTATTGACTGTCTTCCCTGTGCTGGACTTTATTTACATCCTCGTGCATGTACCAAGATGGCAACTCATTTATTTAGGTCTTTCTTAATTTCCTGGAAAGGTGTTTTGTAATTTTCAGAGTAGAGGGTTTGCACTTTCGCGACATCAGTTTTTAACGGGCCCTCGGTGAGTCCAATCTGCAGCCAAACTTTCATAATGATTAAGTGAACGATGCCTCCAGAGCTTTTTTCCAGGCCACGGCTCATCATACTTATTCCTCATAATAACCCCACCGGCTTCAAGACCCTGAGGCTTTTTATACGTGAGAAAAAGGAGGCTCCCTTGTTATTACACAGACAACAGGTGGGAGAGCAAAGACCTCAGCTCTGGCCCACGACCCCAGTCAGGCCTCATACGCTGCCTGATTCTCCCCTCTCCACGCACACCCCCGAAAACACCTTAGGCCGCTGCACTGCGGGCCCTTTGCCTGGGATGCTCTCCTCCTCCGCCCGCTCCAGGCTTAGCCTTTGGTAACCTTCCCCTTCGTTTTCGCACTCCACGCGTGAACTCCTCCGAAAGGCTTTCCCAGGCCCTTCTCCTCCCTCTGGGAGGAATGGCATGTGGCACCTGCCTCCACAGCAGCGCGGCCTGTTATCTCAGCGTCCGCCTCCCCTGCCCCTCCGCTGAGTCCTGGCTGCTAGTGGTGGGAGGACAGGGTGGCTTCCAAGGCGAGTCACACAAGGCCACAGGCTTCTGCTTGCTCACGAGGACGCTGGCCCTTGGAGCCCTGAGCCCCACGTCAGCAGTCGGGCCCCCTGTGAGGGCACCTGGAGGGGCCACAGGTGAAGTGCGCTGGTGACAGTCCTTGACCCACCCAGCGGCCACCAGAGCTGGGAGTGTAGAAGCCAGCTTGGCAGTGAGCCCTGCACCCAGCCACCCGACGAGGCCTCAGGTACCGGGGAGCAGACCCCGCCCACCTGGCTGTGCCTTTCTCAGCCGCTGGCCCACAGACGCCATCAGCATCGTGGTTGTCACACGGCTCTGAGTTCCGGAGGTGCACACAGCGACATCCAGAGCAGCGGCTGCGCATCTGTCCGCCACTGGACTGTGGACTCTGAGGTGCAGAGTCAAATTCATCTTCTGGCTCCAGAGCCCAGCGGGCACCTAGCTTGGAGTGGGTGCTCATACATGTTTCTTGAGAACAGGTGACACTGCCCGTGGTCCAAAGTGCCCTGAGCTGGGGCTTTGCTGACACTAACATGTCCCACTGACATGGCGGCCACGCACCAGACTGGACCACACGCATCACAGCGCCTGCACCGGAGCCAGAGCTCCCTTCTGCAGGGATGTGCGTACCTTTAGCTGCCAGATGCATGCTGAGCGGAGCGGCCACAGCGACTTCCAGCCGGTGCTGTTCGTAAGAGCAGAGCGTTCATACACATTGTGAACACCCGTTACACCCAGGAGGGGGGCGGGGCTGGGAGTGGCGGCGAGGGGGGAGTTTTCACTCTCTGGACTTTAATGCTTTTTGACTTTTGAAGTATGTATTACCTCTTCTAAAATAAATATTAATACATGTGCTGTACAGCTTGACTTG
>NW_005871672.1:147032-150240 GCF_000147115.1 Myotis lucifugus | reverse complement strand
CCGCACGTGGAGACACGCAGGCGCCTTGCGCGGTCCTGGGGAGAACAGTTTCGGGAGCTTAGCAGGAAATCCCGTTTTCTCTCTGCTGGGATCTGAGGCAGACACTTAAGAATCCACAGAGGAGATTACAGCGACAGAAGCGAAGGACTGCCGCCACCACACTGTGACTTCCTCGTAATTACACGGCTTGGGGGTCATTAGCCAGGACACCACTTCCCGCTGCACAATCGGTGCTACTAATGCTCTGCCCATTGCACCCAAACGACCCGTGTGGTGCCTGGGGCCCGCCTGTGCCCTGTGGGAAGCCCGTGCTCCCAGACCCGCGTGCTCCCCCCACTCCCAGCGGTGGGTCCTGTGACCGGCCCTGGCACCTGGGCGGTGGCATCTCCCGGGGGGCGGCCCGGAGGCCGCGTGTCCCAGCGTCTCAGCCGCAGGCCACCTTCGCAGGGATGAGAGAGCCGAGGCACCGAGGTGCGGGGCTGACGTGTGCCTGCCTCCGGCTCCGGCTGTGCCCACACGTGGGAAACACGACCTTCGAAGAGCCCTTTGCCAACATTGGGCCTCCAGAATCTCGTCTTCTTCCCATCTGGGCCCCTTATTTCCCTCTCCTCCTCCTTCCTCTCCCAACCCTCTTCCCCCTCTTCCTCCCTCCCGGTATGTCCCCTGGATCCTGACTCTGATCGCTCCCCATCCTCCCCATCGCTCTGGGCTTTGCTTATAGCCTCAGGGTCTATTGAGCTTCCAAGGAGCCTCTGCACTGGTTAGTCAGGCGAGCGCCCCAGGAGCAGCCGCAGCGCAGCCTCTGACGGTACCTCCTTGCACGCCTCCAGGGCCGGGAGGCTCACCTCCTCTCCCAGGGGTCCGGCTCGTCGCCGGCCACACCATTGGCGCCGTATTAATTAAACAGCACGTCCCTCTTCCCATCCACAGTTCGTGGCATCGCTGCCCCGACCCAGGAAAGCCTCCCTGAAGAGTGACATGGGAGCCAAGCTCCTGTCCCTGAGGCCACAAGCTTGGTGGCTGGAGGGAGGACAGGAGCCAGGTGTGGCCAGAGTGTAGTGACGAGAGAGGAGGATGGAGAGCGGGCGGTGGTGAGGCCCTGGGAGGCTGAGGACCAGCCGCCGCCCAGGCAGGAGCAGCGGGCACGCTCAGGGGTGATGACGGAAGCTGGGAAAGGAAGGTCCAGAGGTGCGGGTGGGCGGAGGGAGGCCAACAGGGAGCGACAAGCCGCCTTGGGACCAGCAGTGGGGTCCCTGTTGCCACCCCTAGTCTCAGGCCAGGGAGGAGCAGTGGGGAAGCCGGAGGAGTTGTGGCTGTAGGAGGCCGCCGGCCGCTGTCCTCAGTGGGACCCGCCACGGCCACCCACGGCCACGCAGAGAGGAAGCTGGGGAGTAACACTCAGTCTCTCCCCCCCACCTCCCCGAGATCTGCTGCTCATGGTCCGATGGGGAGAGTCCAGAGGGCGAAGGCTGATGCGGCCCCTCAGGCCGCCCTGGGGCAGTAAGGATGGCGCAGGATGGAGCGTGATCTGGCCCTGGCCGGTGGCTCAGTGGGTGAGAGTGCCATCCTGACAGGCCCAGGTGGCAGGCTCGGTCCCCGTCAGGGCTCATACGAGAAGTGACCAATGGCCTGGCCGGAGGCTCAGTGGGTAGGAGCGTCTTCTGTATAACAAAGGCTGTGGTTCAATCCTGGACAGGGCACGTGCCTAGGTTGTGGGTTTGATCCCCTATCGGGTGCATATGGGAGGCAACCGACCGATGTTTCTCTTTCACATTGAAGTTTCTCTCTCCCTCTAATCAATACCCCCCCCCCCCATATTCTCGTGTGAGGATGAAAAAGAAAAAGAAGTAACCAATGAATGGATGGAACAACAAATCGATGCCTCTCTCTCTCTCTCTCAGTAAAAAACGGGCATGGTCTGGAGGACACCCGGCTCCCACCTCAGGCGCAGAGTGCATTTTGTTCTTAGTTCCTAGACTGGAGGGAGGGGGCGGGGTGATCTGACCTGGATCGGCCTGTCTGGCTGCCGCCTGGAGCCTGGGTGGGGTGGGGTGGGGTGGGGGGGGAGGGCCAGGGCAGGGGGAGCAGTTGGAGGCAGTCTAGTTGTCCAGGTGGTGGTGACAGCACGGGGACCAGGAAGGGTCAGGGAGGGTGGAGAAAAGAGCTGGGCTCAGGGTGACCTGAGGTGAGGCTGACAGGAATTCGGGAGGCTTGGGGGGTGGGGGGTGGCGGGGGGACAAGGCCCCTGAGAAAGGGGCGAGGAGGGGAGCACGGAGGCCTCACGCTCAGGGTCACTCAAAGGTCGGGAAGCTCACAGCTCTGTGTGGTGGCCCTTCACCCCCGGGACTTGCCCCCTGGCCCCCTCGCTGCTCCTCAGGGACAACATCCTTAGGACAACCTTAGGGGGCAGGCATCTTCTTAGGTGAGGGGTTCAGACGTCAGCGAGGACAAGCGGTCTGCCCGAGATCACACCGCACGCGGGCACCGAAGGGGGTCTGGACTCCGGTCTGCCTTTTAGGAGCACCCTGTGCAGAGGACCCGCTGGGCCTCTTGCCTGGTACTTCAGCCCCGAGCTGGGGCTGCGCTGCCAGTGCGCTCGGCCTGGACAGGCTGCCAGCACAGCAGGCCGCGTGCCCGCCTAGGGGCTGCCAGCACAGCAGGCCGCGTGCCCGCCTAGGGGCTGTCGGCACACCAGGCCACGTGCCCGCCTAGGGGCTGTCGGCACACCAGGCCGCGTGCCCGCCTAGGGGCTGCCAGCACAGCAGGCCGAGTGTCCGCCTAGGGGCTGCCAGCACAGCAGGCCGAGTGTCCGCCTAGGGGCTACCAGCACAGCAGGCCGCGTGCCCGCCTAGGGGCTGCCGGCACACCAGGCCGCGTGCCCGCCTAGGGGCTGCCAGCACAGCAGGCCGAGTGTCCGCCTAGGGGCTGCCAGCACAGCAGGCCGAGTGTCCGCCTAGGGGCTGCCAGCACAGCAGGCCGAGTGTCCGCCTAGGGGCTGCCAGCACAGCAGGCCGAGTGTCCGCCTAGGGGCTGCCAGCACAGCAGGCCGAGTGTCCGCCTAGGGGCTGCCAGCACAGCAGGCCGAGTGTCCGCCTAAGGGGCTGCCCAGCACAACCAGGGCTGAGTGGCACGCCTAAGGGGCTGCCAGAAACAACCAGGCCAAGTGCCCCGCCTAGGGGGCTGTCAGAACAAGCAGGCGGAGTGCCCG
>NW_005871672.1:128533-146644 GCF_000147115.1 Myotis lucifugus | reverse complement strand
CAGGCCGAGTGTCCGCCTAGGGGCTGCCAGCACAGCAGGCCGAGTGTCCGCTAGGGGCTGCCAGCACAGCAAGCCGAGTGTCCGCCTAGGGGCTGCCAGCACACCAGGCGCGTGCCGCCTAGGGGCTGGCGGCACACCAAGCCGGGTGCCGCTAGGGGCTGCCAGCACACCAGGTCGCGTACCCTAGGGGCTGCCAGCACACCAGGCCGCATGCCTGCCTAGGGGCTGCCAGCACACCAGGCCGCGTGCCCGCCTAGGGGCTGCCAGCACAGCAGGCCGTGTGCCTGCCTAGGGGCTGCCAGCACACCAGGCCATGTGTGGATTTGGGCAGAGCAGCAGCCCCAGCAGAAGTGTTTTAGTCCCCGTCTCCCCAATTTTTACAGAATTGGGGGACAAGGAAGGAAACTAACATTTATAACTCTTATCCATTCATCTATTCATTCTTTAACTCAAAAACCTGCTCCTGAATGCCAGGCTTCTTGCTGGGCAGGCACTTGCATTGTCTCATTTAATCCCCCAAATGAACATCCCAGCAAGGTCGGTGCCTGGTTTGCAGACCTGAGGAAATGGAGGCTCAGAGAGGGGAGGGACTTGCTCACGGTAACACACCCACCCCCTCTCTGCCCCAGGGCACTTCCCACGGAGTGCAAGGCCCGCTGGTTGGTGGCAGGCTGCAGAGAGCAGTGGTTGGAAGCATGGCGTGGAAACCAGGCTTCAGTTCTTGGCTCCCCTTCAATAGAAGTGTGACCTTGATGTCCACATCTGTGCAATGGGTTAGTGATAGCATCTCTCTGAGAGGCTGTTGCAAGGTTGATGGTGATGAGGCATATGAATGACTGGGCTGAGCAAGGGCTCAGGGCACTTGAACATCACTTGATCTCTCTTCCCCAAAACAGTGTCAAGCTCAAGGGCCTGGTGCAGACGCCTCAGCCATGTCTGGGCTCCCTTACTCAGAAAGCAGCAGGTACCGGATCAACTCAGCTCCCCTTCCTGAGACGCTGCTCAGCCCCAGGCCCTGGGTGGGGCACAGGATGGGAGGACAGTCTCTGCCTTCAGGCCGTCACACCTGGTGGGGAAAGGGGTGCAGGCAGGAGACGCACATCAGAATGTACCAGGTGCTGTTATAGAAACTGATTATAGTGGGCTCCAGCTCACCGCCTTTTGCTGCGTTAACATGTGTCATTTATTGCTCAGCACTTCTTAGTATTCAAAATTATCTTGTGCGCTCATTGGTTGGCTTGCTTGTCGTCTGTCTTCATCACTAAGTACACTTTCCACCACTCCCCCTCACAGGCCAGCACAGGGCCTGGCATTACTAGGCACTCAGGGAATACTGGCCGAATGCATGAGTGAGCGGATGGGTGAAATGAAGTTCACGAGTCAGTGCTACGCCTCCTGACATGGAGGAAGGAGGTAGGAGACAGGTGTGGAGGGACTGGGTGCCTCCGTGGGAGCCTCCCCGACGCCCAGGGCCTTGCACACAGCCGGCCATCGGGGTGCTGGCAGGGCCTGCAGCCTTGGGCTCCCAGCACTTCCCCACCAGCTCCAGCGGCCGTGTGAGCTCAGCCCCTGGAATTGAAGGGAGAATTTCAGGTTTGGGGGTGGGGGAGGTAGGGTGTGGGCAGCAGACTGTGGACAGTGGCCTTGTCGTGAGGACGCCTGTGGAGGCTGGGGTGTTTATCTGTAGGTGGGGACCTCGCAGCACCCGCTTTTTGCAGGATGGCGGGGCCCTAAGCCTGTGAGCTCTGGATGGGCCTTCACGGCTTCAACCCGGGCATCGCCTCGTACAGGCTGTGCCCTGAGCTCCCCTGGGCCTCAGTTCCTACCTGCCCGTGGCTGCCTGCGGATAACATGAGCCCGCGTTTGAAAAGTGCCCGGCGAAGGAAGCCTTGGCCAGTACCAGCCGCGCCCTTTCAAGGACCCTTTCAAAGACCGTGGCAGGCGGCCTGGGTGTGCCACCTCCCAGGGACCCACCTCCCAGGGACCCTCTCCAAGCAGCTCTCCGCCGGGACTGTCCAAGCTCTAGCAGTGGCCGCTGGGCTGCAGCAAAGAGCTTCCCTCGATGCTTCAAACGTGACTAAAGAAAAAAAAAAAAGGGGAAACCTTTCCAGGATTGTTGCCCGCGGCAAACACGGTTTAAATTAACTTAAACCATTTCCTTCTCCCTCCCCACCTCGTTATCCTTTTCACGGAGGAGGGAAGAGAAAAGTCTTTTCAGGAAAGAGCTACGGGAGACGCTTCCCTCTTCCCTGCAGCGGACGCCAGCCCAGGAGATGCTTAAGTTTGCAGCCGCGTGCGGAGCGGGATTCAGGGCCCTGGTGCTGAGGGCCGGTTGCTAGGAAACACGCGGGGGCGGGGCGGGGCGGGGCGCGCCTGTTCCCCTGGCCGGCCTGCAGTGCTGCATGCTGCCGCTAGAGGGCAGCAAGGGCCTGCGGATGCGTCCACGTTGGGGCAGAGGCGGGAGTGCTACTGCAGTGGGGCTCCAGGCTGCTGGAGCCCTAGGCGTGGCCCTCTCCCTCCACCGCCTCCCCTGTCCTCCCTGCTACCCTCCCTGCCCTCTGCTCTGACTGCCCCTGGGCCCTAGGACCAGAGCTGCCCAGGGCAGCAGGCCACCACCTTTTCCTCCCCTTCATCCATTCTTTCTTCCTTCATCCCCTCTACCCCACACACTACTTCCCCCCCTCTCCCTCCCTCCCTCCCTCCCTCCCTTCTTCCTGGAACTGGGAGCTCGATCAGTGATTTCCAGGTGGGTAGGGTGCTCTGTGCAACTTTTTGGGGTTATGATGCATCACAACCCAGGATTCACTGTGTCACCACTTGGCAGTGGTAACATGAAAACATTCAAACCTGTAAAGAATTTTTGTGAGTTTATTTGAGCCAATCTGTCCACAATTGCCCGGAAGCAGAATCTCAACGGATAGGCATAATGCTCTGGAGAATGGCGGGTTACATCTGTATTTACACATTGTAATCAAAGGAAGGGACGTAGGTGGGTTACATGAAATCCATTGGTGATAGACTAGAGAGGCGGGAGAAAGCAAAGCAGGGAAACCCTTGGGATTGGATAAAAAGTAAAATGATAGACACATGGTGAGGTGGGTGCAGGAACAATTCACACAATAACAATAACAATGAAGGAATCTGTGGTCTCTGTCCTGGCGCCCAGCACATTAGGTTGTGCCCCAAGGGGTCCGGAAAAACGGAGGTTACAAGTGACCCAGACATTTCAAGGGTATGTTATTATAGATGCAAAAAGACAGATAGGCTCAGTTAAGGTAAAGGTTGACCTTGTCAGTGAAGATACCGGCCTAGGATGTAACCACCCACCATAACTGCTTTTAGTTAAAGTTTAATTTCAGACCATCCTTTGTGGTTACTTTGGTTCTGAGTTTGCAAGGCCGCCATGCAGCCTTCCCTGAGCTGGTCAGTTAGCATGTGGCCCCTTTCGTCCACAGCAGGCACAATGTAAGTGTGTCCCAACTGTTATCCAAAGAAACAGCACAGCCCCAGCTGAATTGGCTCAGTGCATTGAGCGTCGGCCTGTGGACTGAAGGGTCCTGGTTGGGTTCGATTCCAGTCAAGGGCACACACCTGGGTTGTGGGCTTGATCCCTAGTGTGGGGCGTGCAGGAGACAGCTGATCAATGATTCTCTCATCATTGATGTTTCTAGCTCTCTCTCCCTCCCTCTCTGAAATCAATAAAAATATATTCAAAGCCCTCGTTTGACAAGGCAGGAAGGCTCAGAGAGGTTAGCAAACTGCCTGACATCACTGTGCCCGACGTGACTGTGGGCGCAAACATTCCGGGCTTTCCCCATCTCTCCGTGTTCAGAAGGTACATTTCCCAGGCTTTGGGGTGAGGCAGGGCCATAGGACTAGCCCCAGGCCAGGAAGTGGGAGCAAGTGATGGGTGTCCTTTTGGGCCGAAGCAGGGAACACCCTTCTCTGATGATGGCGTGTCTCCTCCCTGCCATGCACCCATTGGGTGGAGGGACCACAGTGCTGAGCAGTTAGCACCCAGAGGACAGGTCTTGCCAGGCCGCCCTGAGGTTGAGTAGATTTGCACAAAGACAAACACTTTGTGTTAAGCCACTGAGATTTGGGGGTGTTCTGTTACCACAGCAGCTCCCGGCCCACCTTGATGAATACCCCACAACCAGGAAGAGGGGTGGTGGGGATCCGAACCCACACCTTTCCCACCAAAGACTTACTATGACATTAGAAGCAGAACCTGGGAAGGCAGGTGCTGATAAAACTCATTAAAAGATACTCATTCCCTGCTCCCCAGGCACATGTCAACATTCCCGGAACCAGGTTTGCCTGGTAATCGTGGCCTCTCACAACATGTGACGCAGTTGTCATTGCCCGAAACCTTTGGGCAAGATTTTTAAAAAAGTGAAAAAAGTGCCAGCATCAAACCCCGGGGAGTGTGCGTCTCCCGGAGAGGAACCGCGGGGAAGCGGCCGGCACTCCCAGGGGACGGGCGCCACCTCCGCTGGATGTCCCCACGACCACACTGTGTGAAGAGAGCACACCAGGGACGCTGAGCCGAAAGACACTCACAAAGGTCAAATCTGAAGGTGAAGATGTTGTAGGACGACTTGACCAAATTGTTGTGCTGATATTTTCCGTTTTATACATGTACAATAGTCATCATATGTAATAAAAAGTCTATGTTTAAATACGTCTTAGAGGCCCTTTCAATGCACATAAAATAAAAACTCCCCGTGATAATAAAGCAGCGTGTCCTGTTTAATTGGCGGTGTTTTTTCTTTCTTAGTGGCCCATAAAGATGCCCCCTGCAATCAATGACCTCTCCCATGAGCTGAAATATGGGCCCAGTGGATCTCCGGAGGCAGAATTCGCCACCACGGACAGCTCCCTGAGGGGAGGGGGGACGCCAGGCAGGCCTGCTGGTGAGAGCTGGCCCCATGGGGCTCCCTCCTCAGGCGCCCCTCTTGGGCCCGAGGACCCTGGCTCTGACTCTTCTTCTCTGTGGATTCCCTTTCCGACAGCTCCTGGTTTAAGGCTGCTCAGTGGAGCGGACAGAGTTCAGGCTCCACAGAGGGGCTCAGGAATCCTCAGAAAGCAATAGAGAGAACGAGAGAGCTCCCCAGGCCCCTCCCGGAAATCTGTGAAGTTCCTAGAATGAAGATGGGGACAGCGGGCCTGTCTTCCTGTCCGTCTTCCTGAGTGCCAGGGGCCTGGGTGTGGCTCTTGTTTAGACAGCAACTTGATGGGGCCAGACCTGGGGGTGGAAAGGAGCGGGCGGGGCCTGCTGATCCCAGTCCTTCCCCTCCTGCTCCCTGCTCTGACCCAGCCACCAGGGCCTGTGCAACCTGCAGGAGCAAACGCCCTCACGGCTCAGCCTCACCTCCCTCCTGCTCTGCATCCCTCACAGGTTCCTCCTCACCCAGAGACCCTGCCGGACAAGCCTCCCCCCGGGGCAGTCCACGATGCCCACTCAGAGGTCACCCATAGCTAACGCCAGTCTCGCAGGCACAGCTCACGGAAAAGGACAGCATCCCCCACCTGGTGGGGTGTTTCTGTGCAACCCCCGCCCTCTGTGAACACCCTCATCGCTGGCCGCACTCCACCCTAGCCCTGATCGTGTGCCCTCCACCGAGGCTGCATTTGCCAGACGGAGTCTACTGAAAGTGCAGACTTGTGTCTGCTCTCCTCCGGCACCTCCCGTGTCACCTCCCGCTCACTTCCCTGGCCGCATGCCCTGCTGGGCGGTGCGCCTCCTTCCCAGGACCTGGCCATTCGTTCTGTGCCCCCATGACAGCACCACGCCGGCTGTCTGGGGTACTCGCGTGGGTCGACGGCAGTGTTTCTCATTCTGCTGGTGATGGACACAGGATGGCTCCCAGCGTCGGGAACTGTGGACATTTTTATTTGTGTCACTGGCTCACTGGTTCAGGGTTTATCGAGCTGTGTGCCTGGGAGTCTGGCTGCTCGCTCATGGATTTTCTTATCGAAAACTCGAGAGGCGAATGCAGCCTGTTTGAGCAGTTCACTCATACCTTTCTCTCGTGCGAGAATTCCTGCCATTCGCATCCGTGCTATTTGCTCATCTTTTACTTCAAAACGTTTGCCAATCTGTCTGGCGTGAATCGAGACCTCCCATTTTCATCCCCGTTCCCCTAATTGCCAATGAGGGTGAGCTTCTTTTCAATGTTCACGGGTTGTTGGAGTTGCCTTTTCTGGGAAATGCCTGTTCATGTTGTTCGCCCATTTCCTTTACCTGTAGATTTTGTCTTTTCTTACCAATTCATATGAATTCTTAATAAAATGTGAACGATTTTGTCCAGTTCTTTGCTGACTGGTTTTGTGTGCTGTAAATATCTTCTCTTCCATGCCGTACGTTCTTGAAGAAATTCCAACAATATGGCAACAACTGAAGTTCTATTTGCAGTGCCCTCAATCCGTTCTTTCCCAGGCTCCCCGATGCAACAGATGGGGCAGCACAGATGCAGGACACAGGTCTCCCAGGCAGCTCAGCCCCAAACCCTGCAAAGACCCTCGGCTGCATGCACATCCTGCCCAGGCCTGCGGTGCGCTGACACCGGGGCTTCCTCCAGCCCCTGGAGACGGGGTGTCTGGGGGTCCCGTCCTCAGGGGCCAATTCTGTCTCCAGTGGCCGTCCGTCTCGGTTCTGCAGGTGGTCCCAGCGGTACCCGCAGGTGCCAGGTGACTTCTCCTTGGGCACCTGATTGGTCCGCCCCTCTTTTCCGTCACGTCTCCACCCCCACTCGGTGCTTCCTGAGTCGCCTCCCGGATAAACCACCTGCTCCCCAGCCCACGTCTCACGTTCTGCTTCCGGGGAGCCTGACAGGGACACCTTCGGACTGTAAATTCCCTCGCCTTCCTCTTCTGCCCAGTCAGACCCCGGATTCCTTTCCCCGGATGACAGTGACAGGCTCCTCACCAGGCCCCCTGCCCCCCCCTCTACCTGCTGTCAGTTCCCACACGGAGGCCGGAGGCCAGCCCACACAGCACAAACACGAACAACCTCACCAGCGCCACCGGCCACCCTCTAATACAGTGGTTCTCAACCTTCCTAATGCCGCGACCCTTTAATACAGTTCCTCATGTTGTGGTAACCCCCAACCATAAAATTATTTTCGTTGCTACTTCATAACTGTAATGTTGCTACTGTTACGAATCATAATGTAAATATCTGATGTGCAGGATGTATTTTCATGGTAACAAATTGAACATAATCAAAGCATAGTGATTAATCACAAAAACAATATGTAATTATATATGTGTTTTCTGATGATTTTAGGCGACCCCTGTGAAAGGGTCGTTCGACCCCCAAAGGGGTCGCGACCCACAGGCTGAGAACCGCTGCTCTAATAGCTGCACCTGAGGTGCTGAGCCGCATCCCCCCAAAGGCACAGGCCGACCTCTAACCCTCCATCCCTCCGAATGCGCTGCCTTTGGGGACATGGCCTTGAAAGAGGCGGCTGAGCTAAAACGGGATCAGAGAGCTGGGTCCTGGGCCATGTGCCTGGTGTCCCTGTGTGAGGAGACGGGGACACAGACAGGCACAGGGGACGGCCACTGAGGACACGGAGAGGATGGCCAGCCACAAGCCCAGGAGCGGCCTCGGGAGAAAGGAGCCCTGCGGACACCATGACCCTGGGCCTCCAGCCTCCGGTTAAGCCGCCGTCTGTGCGCTCCCGGGCAGCTCGAGCGAGCGGACCGACACTCCCCATTGCCCAGGGCCGGTGCTGAGGTCCCTCAGATCGGCTTCTGAAGCCTCCGTTTACCCGCCCTGACTGACACCCGGGCCGCTGGCGGACGTCCTCACCACCATGGGCGGGGGCACCGGGTCTGCTCCAGACAGTGAGAGGCGCCATTACTGTCTGATGGAAATCGGGTTCTCCATGTGGCTACAGGGAGCTGTTAGCACCCAAGGGGATGCAGTTCTAACCCCCGCGGGGAGGCCGGGCCTCTTCAGCCTGGTGAGCGTGGGGACCAGGCTCCCCTGGGCCCTGCGGGGGGCAGGGGAGGGCCGAGCTGGAGCTGCAGAGTCTGCCTGTGGAGGAGCTTGTCCGCACTCTCCCTGCATCGCTAGGCTGCCCTCTGTCCCTGTCTGGGCTTTGTGTCTGTGCCTGGTGGCTTTTCGGGCTGCTGGCTTCTTCGGCTCCAAGTCTGGCTCTATCTGAGGCCAGGAGGACACCCGGGGACTCACAGGGGTGCCGTGCCCTGGGCCCCAGTGTCCTGAGCCGCCCGGTCTCCTTCTGTCCACCGGTCAGAGCCTCAGGACTGTCCCGTATGTGATGGCGGGCTTTCTCGTGGCGCTAAAGTAGGGAGAACGGGAAAGCAGACATCGACAGGTCACAGTTCAGTGCAATATTAAAAAGTCAGAGTGAATGCAAAGACTATCCAGGACGAACAAAACCCACAGATGTGAAGTAAAGACAGGATCAGTATTAGTGCCCTTGGCTCCCGCAGGGCTTGCCACAGCATGTTACTAGCCCTGCATTAATTTAAAATGCTTTTATTTGGTTCACCACGGACGTTTGTGAATTTTGAGAAATATCACATTAAAATGTTTATCTTGGTTTTTGCGTTTTGGTGCGGGCCCTAAATATTACCCCCGAGGGGGGGCCTCCCTGGCCCAGCCTGTCCTGGCCCTGGTTCCCGCAGCCTTTTACACTCGCAGGCGCGGCCTGGGCCAGTGCTGCTCAGCAGGCCCCATGCCCGCAGCCCGCAGCCCGCAGCCCGCAGCCCGCAGCCGCCCGCAGCACATAGCCTGCAGCCCGCAGCCCGCAGCCCACAGCCCGCAGCCCGCAGCACGCGAGTGCAGGGCTGTCCCCCCTCTCTGGCTACTGTGGGACTTGGGAAGTCCTCAGAGGCTGCCCAAACTACCTTGTGCCAGAAGTTGCTGAAATTGCATAAGCAGAATAGAAACAAGTATTTAGTGAGTCAGTGACCCGGTAAATGGGTCCTTTGGCAAACCGAGTTTCTATGCGTCTGTGAGTGTCCCCTGAGAGGATGTTGTTGCCCAGTGTCTGAGGTCATCTCCGGGGACTCCCCGCCGGCTGACAGCGCCCAGCACTCTGCCTGCACCCGGACGGTGGGCAGGAGGCAGTGTCCAAGGTCCAGTGGGTGGTGCAGGGAAGGAGGGGATGGAGGGGCGGTAGCGGGGAAGCAGGGGTGGCCCAGCGTGGAGCGGGTCAGGGAAGGCCCCCTGGGCCGTCGGTGACTGAGGAGCGGAGCCCGGCCCAGCAGGGCTGTGAGCTGCCCGCAGTCCGCCTGCCCGGTCCTGAGCGTGTGCCCTTGGCTGCCTGGGCTCGGGCCTCCTGTTTCATCTGAGGCTGAGGTGACAGTACTGGCCTCCAAGCGCTGATGGGAGGAGAAGGCTGCTGTGGACCCACCTGGTCCCCCGAACATTCCTATGTCGAAGCTCTAACCCCAATGCGACTGGATTGGGAGACGGGCTTTGGGGAGGGCATTAAAGTTAAATGAGGTCATAGGGTGAGGCTCTTAACCCAGTGGGATTGGTGGCCCCATAAGAAGAGGAAGAGCCCTGGCCAGTTTGCTCAGTGGTTAGAGTGTCGACTGAGGACCGAAGGCTCATGGGTGGATTCCAGTCGCAGGCTTCAGTTGCAGGCTCCATCCCTGGCCCCGGTGGAGGCACGTGCGGGAGGCAACCAATCCATGCTTCTCTCTCTGTCTCTCCCCGTCCCTTCCACTCTCTCTAAAAATCAATGGGGAAAAATATCCTTGTGTGAGGATTAACCAAAAAACAAAATAAAAACAAAACAAAACCCCACACAAACATAATTTAAAAAAAAAATTAAAATAAAAAAAGAGAGAGAGGGTCTCTCACCTCCCCTGCTCCCCCCTCCCGTCCCACTGAGCCTAGTCCATGTGAGGGCACAGAGAGAAGGTGGCCCTCTGCACGCCAGGCAGAGCTCGCACCAGGACCCGACCGCGCCGGCCCTGAGCTCAGGCTTCCAGCCTCCACACTGTGAGGAGGTGGATCTCTGCGTGGTAGGTCCCCAGGCCATGGTGTTGGCCATGGCAGCCTGAGCTAGACCAGGGCCGGCACCACCTGCTATTCATTGCTTAATCCAAGTAATCACCAAACATTGAGCCATCCTACTAAGCACGAGGTAGCATGCGAGTCACTGATGAGGAGGATAGAGATGTCCGATGTCAGTGCATGAGGAATTGGGGGGAAACGAGTCAGGGTCGGGGGATGGAGTTGGGGAGGAGCTGTGGTTTCGGTGGGGTGGCGGGGGGCTTCTTGGGGTGATGTTTGTGTGATCTGAAGGAGGCTGGACTGCAGCAAGTACTCCAGGATGGGGCGGACAGCACGTGCCAAGGCCCTGGGGCCGGTGAGGCAAATGCGACAGCGCAGGGAGTGCACGGGCGGGAGCAGGAATGGGCTCAGGAAGGCCCAGAGAGGTGGGCGCCCAAGTGGAATTTGAGTGGAGGAGGGTCAGGATCCCGGGTGGCTGCTGTGCTGAGAGGACACAGAGGGGCTGGGGTGTCTCGGGAGAAGGAGACCAGAGGCCACTGCAGGGGTCGGGTGAGCGGCTGGGGCAGGGGGAGTGGTGAGCAGTGGAGACCTGGATATACTTTGACGGTAGATGCAATGGGGTTTGCCGAGGAATCACATTCGAGGTGTGAGAGCCCCTCCCGGAGCGACTGGTCCCGCCGTGGAGGCAGCCCCTGGCCCCGGAGGCCTGGTGGCCTTTGTGCCCCTGCTGCCTTCACCTGCCCCAAAGCTCTGCTGAGCAGCACCAAGCAGGCACGGTGGGAACAGGGGCTCCGTTCTCCCGTGTTTGCTTCAAAGGAAAACCCAGCTCTTTTATCAAAAATGCATTAGGAGGAGCTGCTCCCTGGGAACAGCAGGGAGACTGGGAAGCAGGGAGCATGCGCAGCCGGTGCTGCCGCTGCCGCAGGTGCAGGATGGAGCTGGGATCTGGGAGCGCCCAGGCCGCAGCCTTCCCAGGAGCGGAATGGGACACAGACGGGCTGATTTTTGTTGGGGAATTACGTGCAGAGAGTAAAGGGCACAAATCTCCCGTGTTCGAGAACATTCAGGACACCAAGAAGTCTCCCTGCCCTCCCAGCTGAGATCCCCCAGAGACAACCCTCTATGGCAGCGGTTCTCAACCTGGGGGTCGCGACCCCTTTGGCGGTTGAACGACCCTTTCACAGGGGTCGCCTAAATACATCCTGCATATCAGATACTTACATTATGATTCATAACAGTAGCAACATTACAGTTATGAAGTAGCAACGAAAATAATTTTATGGTTGGGGGTCACCACAACATGAGGAACTGTATTAAAGGGTCGCAGCATTAGGAAGGTTGAGAACCGCTGCTCTATGGTCTCTGCCACCACGGACTGGTGTTTGGGAAACGGAATCATACATGTCTGCTCCTGTGCATGCTCTTTCCCTCCGTGTGCACCGTGTGACTCATCCGTGCTGTGCGCGCAGCCCACTCTCCTCCCCGCGGCGCACCGGCCATTGGAGGGAAAACCACAGTTGAACAAAAAAGATCCAGAGACATTGAAACATGCAGCACGCTGACATATTTCAGAGGGAAAGGGGTGGTGGGGGGTGGGAGCTTGACCAATGAACTTACATGCATATATGCAAGCCCATGGACAGACAACAGTTCGGGAAGGCTCGGGGAGGGGGCGGGAGCAGGGGAGAGGGGGCCAAGGTGGGGAAAGGGGGCATCTGTAATACTTTCAACAATAAAGATAAATAAAAAAAGAAAACATACAGTTTACTCATTTTACTGTCGATGGATGTTAGGGTTTTTCCAGTGTGGGGTTGCGTGAACACTTCTGTATGTTCTTCATTTTTCTTGGGTGTATGCCCAGGAGCGGAATTGCCAGGCCAAAGGGTAGAGGCCCATTGAGCTTTGGCAGATACACTGCTCAACCGTTTCCCAAAGTGGAGGAGCCATTTCACCCCCTCTAGCAGCTGTGAGAGTGCCCACTGCTGCACAGCCTTGCCATTGTGGTGGGGGCGCAGGGTTCTCAGTGGTTCTGATTGGCCAGGGATGTATACCTGACCGGAAGCTGGGCCAACCAGAATTTGGAATTGAGACCCAAGATCAGGCTGATCAGGCTGCTGAACACTTGAAAGGACAGAACACCATGGAGCCATCTGTGTCCCTCTCCCTCTTAGAGGAGCCAGAGAGGGAGTCTGCAGAGGGGGGAGATGGAGTCTGCAGTAGTGGGAGGGAGTCTGAAAAGGGGGAGAGGGAGTCTGCAGAGGGGGAGGGAGTCTGCAGAGCGGGTCAGGGCAGCAGTTGCAGGAAGGGACAGGGTAAGAGCCACCGGTGTTCGTGGGGGGAAGTGGCCCTGAGAGGAGCAGTCCTGGCCTTGGGGGGGTCTGGGGTGGACGAGGCTCCACGGACCCAGCCTTGTGCCCTGTGTGCGGGAGGGACCCTCTGTCTGAAGTAAGCGGCTCCTTTCCTTGTCACCTGCCCTTCCGCTTCAGCCCTTTAGAGCAGATTGCTTCTCCCTTGCAACGAAAGAGCCTTGAAAAGCAGTGCTGTTATCTGGCTACTTTCTGTCCTTCCTCTTCTCTTTCAGGAAGCAGGGCTTTGGGAAATGCCCGTCTCTGGCTCCCCGGCGTTTCTGGGTCTCGCTGTGAGCAGCCTCGCACAGGGTCCCTGGCTCCGACGTGTGGCACACAGCCCACCTCACAGGCGTGCAAAGCGAGGCGCGGAAAGGTAAGGGACGGGCTCAGAGGTGGCTCAGTTGGGCCCCCTCCCCCCCGGCTGACCTGGCTTGAACCCTGGGTCCCAGTTCTGCCAGACTCACCCCTGCACCTGGTCTTTGCCGGACTTGAGTCTGAGAGCTCAAGGTGGCACACGAACACCTTGGTCACTGCTTATGGAGGCTGCGCCCACTGCCACCAAGACGGGGGACAGCCCAGGTGGCATAATGAGAGACTCAGAGTCCCCCAGCTCGGCCACCCCAGCTCCAGAATTCCGTGTCATTTCTGTCTCCTGCCCAGCAATGGCTTGTTCCAAATACCCTTGGAGAGGAGCCTAATTTGCTTCCAGAAAGTTCCTCCTTGTCTGCACCTAAAGTGCCCGGGGACACTGTTGTGTCCAAGTAGAGAACACACTGGCCACTAAGGCAAAGAGAGAGACTTGAGTCCGAATTCCATTCTCCACATCAGTGAGCTGTGGAACCACGGGCCTCGGTTTCCCCATCTGTGAAGTGGGAGTGAGAAATCACCCCCCACAGAGGTTTGGTTGGAATTAAATAAAGTGAAAGGGAAGTGTTTAGCCTCACACTTGGCACACGAGACACCAGTGCATGGCAATGGTGTTTCCTTTTATTGTAGTTGCTTCTGTCCTGGGTGCGCCTGGCAACAGGGGGCCTTTAAGGGCCTGTCTCCTCATGGGCTTCCTGTTCTCAGTCCCTGCTGCTGCCCAGCACCCTGTCCCCCCCGACCCCCAAATGCCTCACCAGCGAGCCAGGCCTCTCGGGACTTCGCTAGCAGATCCTTGGCCAGGAGGCGTGGTTTGCTGATAGATGCAGGAAAACAAACTGTTGTTTTAGAAATATGAATAATTGAGAGGGTTTCAGCAGAGACTTGGCGGCATTAGGGGAATTGAAAACTAAGACCAAGACACCACCTGAAGCGGATTTCCTGATGAATAATTCACGGGACATGGGCCTTCCGTGTCTGTCCTCCCCTGCAGCCACCACCCGGCACCTGGGCGCTGTCCTGACCTCGGTGGGGAAAGGCGTCTGGGGAGGGAAATAAGAGCCAACAATGCAACGGGTTCCGATTTGAATTTCGTGGCCGCTTTGCCCTGAGGCTGCGATCGCTGATGGACGCTGTCCCTCTCTGAGTGGTTGTCCTGCCATCTCTGAGTGGACGATGATTCTTTGAGGAGGGACTTTGAGCAACACGGAGGCCTCTGCAGCCCAGAGCATGTGTAGGCGAGTCTATTCTGTTTTCAGCCCCCTCCCCCCTCCCTTCGGCTCGCCTTCACAGAGTGCCTGCTCCGTGCCAACCCCGGGGCCATCGTGCCAGCGGAGGAGAAACCTGTAAGGGACAATTGCAATCCAGAGAGACGTGGAGAAGGCTGGAATGGAGCAGAAGGTGTTCGCTGCCCGAGGTGTGATCAGGGAGGGCTTCCTGGTGGAGGGGACACCTGGATTGAGTCCTATGGGGAGTTGGGTAGGAAAAGAAGGAAAGGGGGAGGGTGTTCCAGGTAGAGAAAGAGTTTATGAAAAGCCCCGAAGCAAGAGGAGGAAAAGTGCGTTTGTGGGACTGCATGGCGACCTGGGTGGGCAGGTAAGTGGCTGGGGCCTGGAGGGCCCTGAGGGGGAGGCATTTGCATTTGGACTTGAGCCCAAGGGCCATGGGAAGCACTGACGGTGGAGCAGGGCCTGTTTTGGAAAGATCCTGGGAGCCGGGTGGGCCGGCGGGCTGGCTTTCTGGCGGAAACCTCAGGCCTCGGTGTGAACCCTTCTCAGGATCGCGTCATCCTTTCAGGAACAGCCTTGGGTTCCACCGGTCACCCCGCCTCCTGCTGCTGACGCCTTTCTGTCCCTCCATCGCATGAGCTCTGAGGGGTGGGGGCAGGAAGGAGCTGGTGTGGGGTTCCCCAGGAGGACACCCACCCACCCCTTTTCCGCGTTGTCAGCTCAGACCTGCCCCTGCCCCTGCCCCTGCCCGCTTCGGGGTAGGAAGGCGGCCAGTGCCCACCGAGACCCACCTTCACCGGCCAGACTTACCCCGAGGAAGTCTCTCGCTGGGGCTCCCGGGGTGAGTCTGGCCTGCGGGAATGCTTTGTTGGAACAGTGCGTTGTTGGGGGGACATGGAAAATGCTGTTTAAATACCAGGAGATTTCTCATACAGCGTCGGAGCAGCTTTGCCCTGCGGCTCAGCTGTGGCCGTGCTGCTCACGCGTCTGTTGTGGGCTGGTGGGTCACGCGGGGCTGCCTGCGTTATGATGGCCTTGACTGTGGCTGGGGACTGGGGACCGGGGACTGTCTCACCCATGACAGGCTGGCCAGGGCTTGCTCACGCATTGGCAGCGGAGTGAAGAGGGTGTGGGCAGGAGCTGCAAAGCCCCGAGGGCCCAAACCCTGCAGGGCCGGCATCGCTGCCCCCAGGGCTGGGGAAAGCACATCACAGACCAGCGCGCAGACTCAAGCCTCGGAGAGACACACTCCTCGCAATGGGAGGTGCTGCTCGGGGCTGGGCCGCGCGTGCCGGCTACCACACAGGTCTTGATTAAAAGGTGATCTCATTGGGAGGTAAAGAGGCCTGTTAGCTTCGGTGGGGAGAAGGGATCGGGGCCGTGCCGACCTCAATATCCTCCCCGCCTCTCATCATAGAATGTCCACGTATTCCTACGCGCTGCTTGCTGGAATAAGAACAGATTTCCTCATGTCCCTTACAGCAAGGCGTCGCCATGTTGTGTGGGGCTTTTAGGAAGTCTCCTTAAAAAAGAGAGGTCACACCCTGGCCTGTGTTGCTCAGTTGGTTGGGGCATCGTCCCATAAACCAGAATGCTGAGAGTTTGATTCCCGGTCAGGGCACATGCCCAGGTTGTGGGTTTGATCCTGATCTAGATGTGTACAGGACACAACTGATCTCTCTCTCTCTCTCTCTCTCTCTCTCTCTCTCTCTCTCTTCCCCTCTCCCTTCCTCTCTCTCTAAAATCAATAAAGAAAACCAGATCTTTGAGTGAGGATTAAACAAATCTACAAAAAAGAAGGGTCAAGCCTTCTCTCCTTCACCAGACCCCCATTCTCCTTGCTGCTGGACGGAGATGTGCCGGACGGAGATGTGCCGGACGGAGATGTGTTGCTGGCGCTTGGGCAGCCATCCTGGGCCATGAGGAGGAGGGCCATGAGGATGGTGGACTGGAGATCTGGAAGGGGCTGGGCTCCTGATCACTGTGGAGCCACCGTGCCAGCCTGGACTGCCTGCCTGGTGTTGCCACCGGTGGCTGACAGCTGTCCCTGCTCTGCAGAACTGCTCTGGGTTGGAGGGGAGCTAGTCCACCAGGGCGTTATGTTCCCCACACGTAGGCTGTGCAGGCATGACGGCCACCCTTGACTGGAGGTGGAACCAGCTGCGAGTTACAATTGCCGCTCCCCACAGGGTCAGCCTGAGGCCGGTCCCCAGCTCCATCCCCTCCCATCCTCCTTCCGCATCCCCATTTCCTTGGAACTCTCCCAGGACTCCTGTCTCAGGCTCTGCCTCCAGAGACCCCACCCTGGACCCCACTCGCTGCCTCAGAACCAGAGTCCTGCGCGCCCACCAGCTCCTTGCTCAGAAAGAAACACAGTCACCAGATGCAATCCATCCATCCCGCCCCCGGGTCTGAGAATGGGCAGAAGAGGGGTCGGGCACTGCTTGTGTGAGAAATGACCTCCTGCCAGGCCAGGGGACCAGGCTGGGCCGGGGCGGCTCAGGAGGAGCGGCCCCAGGTGCCCCAGAGCCGCGAACCCTGCCCCCTTCCTGCCTGCACGCTCCAGGCCTGTTTGAAGTCTGCGGCTGGCTGCCGCGTTCTGCTGGACAGACAGCATTTGTAAGCAGCTCTCTCCTCCGCTCAGTTAATAATTTAGGCGCCAGGGCCTGCAGCCAACCCATCATTCCAACCCCACTGCACCCCGATCTCCGAGCTAGTGGACAGGAAAGAAAAAATCACCGTGCCCGCGTGAAAAATGGCCTCACTTCAAGTACTTGCCTTGTCCCGTGTCTGGGGCCCACAGTGGGGGAGGGGGAGGTCCGTGGGCTCAGCGTGCACACCGCGTCATGTTTAACGCTGGATCCTGAGCCACACTGGTGTTTGGATGTGGCAGGACCCAGCTGTCTTCCTCCGATTCAGCCTTTCCTTCTCCTCTCGCTCGCTTGCTCATTCATTCATTCATTCATTGGGCAGTCCCTGATGTCGCCGACGGGGAAGTGGGCAGCGAGGACACACAGTAGGGAGGTCAACACCTCCCCTTAAGGGAGGCAGACACGCACAGTGGGGGCCCTGCGGATGGCTGCAGTCTGCTGCCTGGGTCTGGAGGGGCCCTGAGTGTGCAACGCAGAGGGGGGGGGGCGGGGGGGAGGGGGAAGAGAGCTTAATAGTTAAGACCAGGGAGCCTGGGGTTAGGCTGCCCGGGTTCAAATCCCAGCCCTGCCAACAACCTACGAAGAGTTAGCCGCCCCATGCCTCAGTGTCCCCATATGTGAAACAGAGTCACTAATGGGCGACATGCAAACTACCTTCTGCTGTTAACATAATGAACAGGGGGTTAGTTCAATCAAAAATCCCGAAACGGTGACAAGGCGCTGACCACTATGAAGCTGCTTCCAGGAGATGACTTGGCCGTTTCTTACGAGGTTAAGCACGCAGCCCACCCGCATCCCTCTCCTGGGTGCTGACCCAGGCGACGGCGAACACACGCTCACCAAGTCCTGTGGGCAGTCTTTAGGAGCGGCTTCCCAAGCTCCCAACCTGGGAACCTCCCAGGGCAGAGTCAGCAGGGGGACAGGGGGCTGGAGGCCTTCGGGGACAGATGGGACGTGGGGCTCGGGCGGGTCCAGGCATGGACGGCTGGAGGGGACGATGCTTTCAGCCAGAGAAGCCATGGCCGCGGAGCAGCCGAGAACATGAGCTGCACGGTGGCTCGCAGGGCCTCCAGCCGAGTGAAAGCAGCCGGCTCAGGGGCTGCGTGCCGTGTGACTCCCCGTATGTTACATTCTAGAAAACGGGGCGGGGGGCAGAAAACTGGTCAGTGATTGCGGACGGGGAGGAGGGCTGACCACGGGCACGAGGAGATTCGGGGCTGATGAAACAATTTGGCTCTGGGTGTGTGTGGTGGTGGACACACGACCGTGTGTTTTGTCAAAGATCATAAAGCTGTACACGAAAAGGGTGAGTCATACTGCACATACGTCATGTTGCATTTAAATCATACTGCATGTACATCATGCTGCAGGTACATCATACAATAGGTACATCATACTACAGGTACATCATGCTGCAGGTACATCATACTGCATGTACATCATTCTGCATGTAAATCATACTACAGGTTCATCATACTACAGGTACATCATACTGCATGTACATCATACTGCATGTA